>NW_003314410.1:72796-113693 GCF_000143415.4 Selaginella moellendorffii | reverse complement strand
GCTTGCGGAAGAGGCGAAGCGTTGTTTGTGCGTGCCGTGGTAGCGTCACTGTCCATCATAGGAATCTCGTTCGCTGGACGCCCGTTCTTATAATGTCCCTAGCAGCGCGATGCTTTGCAGAGTTCCCGCGGCGCAATCGTAATGCCGTCGAGGAGGAGGACCTCAACCTTGCCCGCTATTGCGTAGCAGCAGCGGCATCGCGGCCGAATCATGAAATTCCAGAAGCAGCTCCAGTGGCAGCTGGTGCCGGAATGGCGGGATTCCTACTGCGATTACAAGGATCTCAAGAAGGAGCTCCGCAAGATCAAGCGCTCCGGTCCGGCACGGCGATCTTGGATGCCAGGTTACCTCCTTGGCAGGCGCCGCAGGAAGATCGAAGTAATCTTTCTTTCTTGGCGATCGATCGTGGTTGCGAATTATATTTTGGTGGGATGTTGTTCCAGATTGTTGTGCATTCGCGGGGCGGCCATGCGGCATTTGAGACGGAGCTGGATTCCGCCGCTAGCGAGAATGAGCGAGCATTTTTCCGGGCGCTCGATTTGCAGCTCGGCATTGTCAATGGTTTCTATATCGCCAGGGAAGGAGAACTCGAATCGAGAGCGCGTATGCTACTACTCCAGCTCGAGAATGATCACCACTCAGTTACTGGAGGTTTGTAGCATCTCTTTTGATAGTTTTGCTAATTTCCATTACTTACAGATGCGCGGAAGTCGAGCTCTCTTTGCAATGCGGTGGCCGATCTTTGCAGACAACTTTCTCTTCTACGTAACTACAGGTCCGGATTGATCAGGAATTCGCGAATGCTGATCTTTGGTGTGTTGGCTGCAGCACGCTAAATAGGATGGCATTCTGGAAAATCACGAAAAAATTCGACAAGGTACCGTGATCACGCTTTTCCGTTCCTGGGAAGCAATCTTACGGGGTCCTTTGCCGTGCGCTGCAGATCACAGGACAAAACGTGAGCTCTGCGTACATGAGAGCTGTGGAAACGTCGTACTTTCGGACCTCGCATAAGGCATGTCTTTTGCTGCTTGGAAAAATCTTGTGACTTGTTCGTGGAAGCAGTTGCTTGACACGATGGACCAAGTGAACAGCATTGTCAAGCACACTTTCATCAAGGGATGGTACTACACTTCGTCATCCTCGCGTACAAGTTTCTACTCTGGTACGTGACTTGCATACCGGCCATGTAATTCGCAAAGTGTGTTGCGGCCTTGCAGGGCTTGTGACGGGGAGCTGCCTGGGATTGCTTGCAGCCTTCGTGCTGCTACATATTCTTTCTCGTAGGAAGAGGGGAGCGGCCATGCTGACAACGTTTTCAATATTCGGGTATGATCAAAGTTCACGTTTGAAGGAGCTGCGTTTAAATCCTTTACAGCACTCTCGCGTTATTTGTGCTCCACTTGTGCATGTATGCCTGCAACGTCTACTTCTGGCAGCGGGCGCGGATTCACTATGCCTCCATGCTTGAGATGGCGCCGGGAGCGGATCTAAAACACCAAGACATTTTCCTCATAAGTCTTGCTCTTGCCGCGATTTTGCTACTCGGCATGGTTCTTTACCTTGGTGCTGATATTTTGGCCATTCAAGCTGTCACGACCAATGACATGCCGCTTCTTGTTATTGTGGTAAGTGAAGCAGTGATTCTAAGAAAGCAGTCATGCCACTTCTAACAAATCTGCTGAAGATGGATTCAGGTTGTGGTGGCTCTACTTGTTATTCCTTACAATTATTTCTACAAGCCTGCACGATATGGTCTTCTGCGGCTGATCGCCCGGACCATCTTTTCGCCTCTTTCTGAAGTTCGTCTCCATCCCAGCCTGAGGTAGCTTGCTGAACGTTTTTGATATCTTTTTGCAGGTCAGGTTTGCAGATTTTTTCTTTGCTGACCAGCTTACTAGCCAGGTATCAGTGTTCTTCCGCATTTTTTATTCCGCACTTTCGTTTTTCTAGCTAGATCCATTCCATCGCAGGCTTCAGCTCTCAAGGATCTTGGCTTTTCCGTGTGCTACCATGGAGGCCGTGTTCTGGCTGGCGACACTGCAGTCTGCTTCACTACTACATATCAGTGTGCCATGCTTTTGCTTCCGCAGTGGTGGAGAATTCTCCAGGTACGACTCTCTTCCAGAGCCTGGAGTGATCTTGCCTTTTCTAGTGCCTCAGGAAATGGCATGACGGAGATCAAGTACAGCTTGCCAACGCTGCCAAGTATTTGTGCGGAATGCTTTCGCTCATGGCCAAGTTTGCGTACGCAAGAACAGGCTCCACACTCTGGTTCGTATCATTCATAGTCATATCTTTGTGTACAACGATGTACCAGCTCTATTGGGATCTCGTCATGGACTGGGGGCTGCTCCAGCGACGGTCACGCAATCCTTGGCTCCGAGACGAGCTCATCCTCACGAAGAAAGCAATCTACATCGCGTCCATGGTGAGTACTCGTGGTAGTAATATCAACAACTCATGCCTGTTACGTGCACAGGTTGTCAACTCATTTCTTCGCTTTGCGTGGCTGCATTCTTTTTTATCTTTTCGTGCCGGCACGGATCAACAGGTGGTGCAGTTCATGTTTGCGTTCTTGGAAGTTCTCAGGAGAGGCCTCTGGAACTTTTTCAGGTAAAGAACCAATCCTCTACTCCGTTATATCGGAAGTAATGCTTCTCTCTCGCAGGCTGGAAAACGAGCACAGCAGAATGACCAAAACAATCCCACTCTGAAAGAAAGAAGAAAAAAAAAGAGAAATGCTTCACAAATCCATAAGGGATGCGCAGCCGCCAGAATCGCATATCACCACGCCTTGATCGCCACCAACATTCTTCGAGAGCTCTGGCTGTGCCTCCCGATACTTTCTCCTCACAAACCTCGCAGCCTCGTCCGCCATCTCCGCCTTCACCAGCGCAACGCAGAAGCCTCGAAACCCCGCGCCGCTAAACCGCGCTCCATACACACCCGGCGCCTCCGCCAGTATCCCCCACAGATCAATCAGCGCCTCGCAGCCACACTCGTAGTTCTCGATGGAGCTCCGCCCGGACTCGGTCATGAGCCGCCCAAACTCCGCCAGGTCCCCCGCCACCCAAGCCTTGACGCTGGCCTCCACCCGAGCTCTCTCCGAGAAGAAATGCTCCGCCCGCCTCGCGAGATGGCCGCCCTCCACCGCCGCTAGCTTCGCTTTGA
Organism: Selaginella moellendorffii; assembly: GCF_000143415.4. Lineage (NCBI taxonomy): Eukaryota > Viridiplantae > Streptophyta > Lycopodiopsida > Selaginellales > Selaginellaceae > Selaginella > Selaginella moellendorffii. Next base: position 110,519 of record NW_003314410.1, on the reverse strand, counting down.
GCCGAGTATACTCCTCCGGAGCTACGTCGCCAAGCACCGCCACCTTTCTCTTCTTGTCCCTCCCGGCGGCCTCGAGAAGGAACTTGGCGGCCTTGTTACACTCGGACACCCGGAGATTAAACCCGGGCTTGGATGCCAGCGCGTGGCGGAGGCCCGAGAAGGCGAGCAAGATCTTGTAGCTCGATCCTCCTCCTCCTCCTCCAAACTGGAGAGATTGATGCGTTCGATCGAGCTCGTGGCACCGGATGAGCGTGAGGCAGCCCGGTCTCGCGAAGAGAATGGCCGATTGGTCCATGACACCGTTCTTGACGCCCAGGAACTCGTTCTCGAGGATCCGGTCGAGCTCTACGTTGGCCTCGGGCGAGACGAGGAGATCGTTGGCGCGCTCCATCGCGAGGAGGAAGGCGATCCCCACCGCCGCGGAGGAGCTCACGCCACAGCCATGGAATCCCTCGCCGCCGTCGAGGAAGGCGACGATCCCCCTGGAGATGGCGTGCCCCGCGCGGAGGAGCGCGTAGCAAGCGCCGCGGGCGAGATCACCCCACTGGGACTCCGCGTCGCAATGCTCGATGTTGGTGGATTCTTGCGGGATCCGGAAGCTCACCTCGCCAGGGAATTGGGCCGACCTCACGCGGATCTCCGGCCCCGCGGCCGCCGCGAATCCCAGGAGCACGCCACGATCCAGCGCCATGGTCGTGACGGCGCCGCCCTGGTGATCGACGTGGGCGCCCAGTGGGCAGATCCGGTATGGCGACGCCACGATCTGGAAGCCTCCTGATTGAGCGCCCATCGCTTCCACATTCTTGCGGATTTCATCGACGTGATCCTGCGTCGGCCAGTGGCGCTCGTCCATGGAAATGCCAAGAACCCTACCTGGTTCCCTGGCATGAATCTCGCCATCGCTGGGGATACGAGAAAAGAGATCCTTCACGCGATCGAGGCCTGTCAGGATTTGCCCCAGGCTCGAGAGCTCCACGCTTGCTTGGCCAGCTCCGTGGATCTTAGGGCCGCCGATGGCGATCCTTTCCTGTCCAACAAGCTCATCCAGATGTACGCGCGCTGCGATGGCGCCGCTCTCGCGCGCGAGGTCTTCGATTCCACCCGGCACAAAGATTTCTACACCTGGGACTCGATGCTCTCGTGCTACACCCGGAATGGGGATTTCCAGCAAGCGCGATTGTTCTTCGCCGCCATGCCGGAGGCGAGCATTGTCTCTTGCAACACGATGCTCGCGGCATTTGCCAAGGCTGGGGAATTGGATCTCGCGAGAGATCTGTTTGATCGGATGCCCGAGAAGGATATCATCTCCTGGACAACAATTCTAGCAGCAAATGCGCGAGCAGGGTTTCTTGATCGATCTTGCGAAGTATTTGCGCAAATGCCCCTTGTCAATCTTGTGTCGTGGAATTCTATCCTTACGGCAAATGCCCAGCTCGGGGATTTAGTCTCAGCCATAGAAATCTTTCACGAGCTAATTCCGGAAAGGAATCTGGTGTCATCTACGGCCATGATCGCCGCCCTCGGGCAGGCTGGACGGCTGGATGCCGCCAAGAAACTATTTGATGAGATGCCATTCCGGGATCTCGTGTCGTGGACTGTGATCCTGGCCGCTTATTGCCAGTCCCGGAATCTGTCGGGTGCCACGTGGCTGTTGGATAGAATGCCCGAGAGGAATGTCGTGGCGTGGACGACCGTGATAAACGCTTTCGCGCAGGAGGGGAATCTGGAAGAGGCTGAGCGAATATTTCGTGAGATACCGGTCCAGACGCCGGTATCTTTGACCGTGATGCTCACCGCATATGCCGTGAACGGGCATCTGGATCTGGCAAAGGATCTCTTTGATGGGATGAAAGAGCGCGATCTTGTTGCTTGGAACGCAATGCTCACAGCGTTTGTGGAAAGCAATAGTTTTGAGGACGCGAGAAGAACTTTTGGCAGTGTTCCCGAACGAAGCATCGAATCGTGGAATCTACTGCTCGAAGCATTTGCCACGACAGGGCATTTGGAAATGGCAAGGCGGCATTTCTCACAGATGCCGCATGGAAATCAAACCTCCTGGAACACAATGCTGCTCGCTTCGGTGAGGGCCGGAGATTTGGAGCAGTCGCAATGCCTGTTCGAGCAGATGCCTCATCGCGACACCACTTCCTGGAACACAATCCTGGCGGCGCACGCTACCAGCAGCGATGTCAATCGAGCCCTCGCGCTATTTCACTCGATGCCGCAGCGAAACCCACAGTCGTGGAACGCGATCCTGGCAATGCACTGCTCCAATCGAGATATCGACGCTGCCAGGAGCCTGTTCGCGGCAATGCCGTGCCGCGACGCCATCGCCTGGAACACGATGCTCGCCGCCCACGCCCAGATGGGCGGCCCTAATCGAGCCAAGAAATTCTTTGACGCAATGCCGGATCAAACCCTCGCTTCCTGGGCCACACTGCTGTGCGCGTACGGCCACACCGACGGGGCGGTGGCCCTATTCGACCTGGCCAAATGTACGGTCTCACCGGACGCCGTGTGCTGGGTGCTCGTCCTAAACGCGTGCAGCCACTCGGGGCGGTGCTTTCTCGCCGGGTCCTACCTCCGGTCCATGGCGTACGACTTTGCCGTACGGCCGACGAAGCAGCACTACAATTGTATCGTGGACGCGCTCGCAAGGGGCGGCTACGTGGCGGAAGCCCACGAGCTTGTGGCGGAGATGCCCTTTGTCCCAGATTCTTTGGAGTGGACTTGTTTGCGCGGCGATTAGGGCTCTTGGTAGATATTTGTCCCTCACGGGCGACGTGCCTGGTTTTGATGCTCACACAGGCACACCAGCAACGTATCAGATGATCCAAAGTTGTGGCGAAGCATGGAGCCAGCGACACATGGTAGTTGTCAATGCCAGGAATTTGTGGGTTGCCACACAAAAGAAAAGATGCTATCATATTCGCCCATAGTTCTCCAAATCTTATTTCATCACAACATTGACACGGTATTGACAAATGCATCCCTCCCACCGAAAGAGTTAGTGGGCCGCATTAGGCTATACCTGTCAAAAGATCGTCGTACTTTTTATTGCGGCCGTCAGATGTGCCAGGAACGGACGGTGGATCTTATCGACTATGGCCCGCCTCCAGCTTGGAAGCTCCTTTCAAAATTCCCTCCATATCCATTTAGCCACACGTATAGAAAATTCTGGCCACTCGTTACTGGATGAGGACACACGGATGGCGTGGATCGCGGGTGCTATTCCGGAATCTACCAGGCACGCGGACGGCGGCGATGCGTTTGACGGGCGGAATCGTGTGGACGCTTTAAAGGGGGAAACTGGCCACGACTCATCCACAATCGAAGAACACTCCCTTTCGTCCACGCGAAGGGAAGCGTCTAGACTATTAGGTCAGCTAGCCGCCAAGGAATCGAGCGAGCGAGCGTGCGATTCTCTGTCCAGGTGCACTCTTCTCTTCCCGGCGGTGTGTAGTTTTCCGAAATTGGTAGCGCATTCATCCATTTCTTGTCGATCGCGGCCCCAGAGGTTTTCCATTTCATCCTAGATAGGCTTGAATCAGAGGAAATTTCAGCGCGCGGTCTCTCAAATCCTCGGGAAATGGCGCAGGTCTTGCATCCCACTGCGAGAATCTTGTCGAGTGAGAACGCGCGGCTTGTGGTAGGGGAATCGTCGGTAGCATCGTCGTCGTCGCATTCGTGCGTGAGATTGGGCGCTGCTCCATGGAGTTCGCAGTTTTGGGGGATTTCTCGGCAGCTGGCTGTCAGAAATCGGCAGCAGCAGCGGCAACATTGCTCGAGATTGAGAGCGGGCTCTTCGGGGATGTCCAAGGTGAGATTTTTTATCCTCTTTGCGAGGGAATTTTCTAGTTCCTCAAGTATGCGGGTGATTTGTTTGACTTAGAAGTGAAATTTTTTTCTTCTTTCTCTAACGGTATGTGTGACGCGGTGATAGGTGTTGAACACGGCACCGTGGTTGAAATGGTGGGATAAGGATGGGGCGCCCAACATGGTGGAAATCCACTCCATGCAAGAATTCATTGACGCACTCTCCAATGCCGGGGATAGACTCGTCATTGTGGATTTCTACGCAAGACATTGCAACGGCTGTAGAACGCTCTATCCAAAGGTGATTGAATGCTTCTTTTACTTTCCTCTCCAAAAAAAAAGCGTTTTTTTTCTTTCTTGGGACTGATTTTGGGTGAATACGCGCAGCTGTGTAAGATCGCAAAGGAGCATCCGGAGGTTCTCTTCCTCAAGATTAACTACGATGACAACACGGAGATCTGCAAGGCCTTGAATGTCAAGGTGCTGCCGCTCTTCTTTGTGTACCGCGCTCAGGGCCACCTCGAGTCATTCTCTTGCACCATCTCAAAGGTGAGAGCTGGATTGAAAATTTCTCTCTAGAGATTTTTGCCGGACTGACCTGACTGTGACTGTGATTACCTCCGATGCAGATCCAAAGATTGAGAGATGCGATTGCCAAATACACCAACGTGACGCCAGTTGCCAGTGGGGTGGGAAATCTTCAGCTCGCTGGATCCAAGCAACCAGCTGGAGCTGGAGCGTCACTCGCGCTCTAGACTTCTAAATCTCTCTTTTTTCCTCCTCTTTAGAGTCGAGCCACTTGTACAGAAGAATCAAGTAATTAATTAAATTTGACGTAGTTTGATGTGATCTTATGCACTTCCAAGGTTTCACGCAGCGTACATGTTAGAAAGCAGTGCGTAAGGGCCAGAGTTTGATGGCACAAATCCTTTCTCCAAGACCACCTCTCCTGCCTTGCCAAACTCTCCGTGCGTCTTACACGCATCCACGAAAGCCGTCCAGGCAATAACGTCGGCCTTGCATGGCATGCTCTTGATCAGCTCCGCCACCTCCGCCAGCCTCCCGGCTCGTCCCAGCACGTCGATCATGCAGTGGAAGTGCTCCGTCACGGGGGCGATGCCAAAGTCCGCTACCATCATCGCGAAGTAGTCGCAAGCGTCGCCCAAGAGTCCGGCGTGGTTGCAGCTCGAGAGAACGCTGGTGAAGCAGCCTTCGTTGGGCGGTACTGCCCCGTCCACCGCCATAGCCCGGAAGAGCTCGATCGCTCCCTGGGTATTCCCCGAGTGGGCATACGCGCCGATGATCGTGTTCCAGGAGATGACGTTCCTTCTGGAGCCGAGCTTGGCGAACGCGGCCATGGCGGCGGCGAGGTTGCCACACTTCCCGTGCATGTTGATGATCGCGTTTCCGATCACCGGGTTTGTGGCGAGTTCGACGTTGATCAAGCTGGAGTAGTCCCTGACGTTGGTGTGAATTGCCTCGGCGTCCGCTGCTACGGCAGATCCCGCGCAGGCGTCGATCGCTCCCAGGAGTGTCACCTCGTTTGGTTTCACTCCTTCGTGGATCATCTGGCGGTACGAAGCGAGAGCTTCCTTGCAGCGGTGGTTTTGGCTGTAGGCCGAGATGAGCGCGCTCCAAGAGACAACGTTTTTCTCTGGCATATTGCGAAAGACCTCTCTAGCGACCTCCACGCACCCGCATTTGCCATACATGTTGAGAAGAGCGTTTCCGATTCTTACGTCAGATTGGAAGCCGCAGAAGCGGACGCTCGAGTGGACGAGCTCGGCGATAGCGAGGCTGCCGAGCTTGGAGCATGCGTCGATCGCCGCGATGAAGGTGATCTCGTTCGGCTGCACGCCCTCGAGATCCATCAGCGAGAAGGTTTCCATGGCGGCTTTCTCCATCTCGTTCTGAGCAAGCGCGGCAACCATTGTGTTCCACGAGATCACGTCTCTGGCGGGCATCTTGCCGAAGAGGTCTACGGCTCTGGCGATCTGCCCGTTTTGAGCATATGCTGCCATCATCGCGTTCCACAGCGTGATACCTTGTTCTTTGTCTGATTGATCACCCTGTTTTGAGAGAAAGTAGCTGTCGAAAACACTCTGAGCGTCTTCCACAGCGCCACACTTGCCATACAGGTTGACGAGCGCGGTTCGCACGACCAAGTTCATCCCAAAATCATGCTCATGCCCGTCGAGTAGACAAGAGTGGATGATCCGTCCCAGATCCAGCGCCAAAACGCTTGCACAAGCGTCGAGGATGATCACATACATAACTCGGTCGGGGTGGACGCCCTCGAGATCCATCCGCCGGAACATCAAAATGGCCTCTAAAAAATGCCCAGCCATGGCATATGCCGAAACCATGAGCGTCCACGACACAACGTCCGGGGCTGGTATCCGATCGAAGCACTCTCTCGCCTCACGCAACAAACCACCCTTCGCGTAAGCTCCAAGCATCTCGTTCCATGACACTGTGTCTCTCTCGGGCATCTCCTCAAAGACCGCCCGCGCGAGATCGTAATGCCCGTTGTGGGCATACGCCGCGAGCATGATGTTCCAGGAGAAGACGTTGCGGCGCTTGATGCCGCGGAAGACCGAACGCGCCTCGCCGACGCTGCGGCACCTGCCGTACATCTGGACGAGGAGGTTGCAGAGGTAGCGGTCGGTGGCGTGGCCGGTGGCGGCGATCCGCGCGTGGAGGCGCCGCCCCTGCTCCAGCGCTTGCGCGCGCCCGCATTGCTGGAGGAGCGACGCGTACGCCGCCGGCGTGCACGACGAGCTGGGGCAAAAGTCGAGGCGATCGATCGCCTCGCTCAGCCGATCCAGCGATGCCAAAAGTCAAACCCGCTCGATTCGATTTGCCGCGAGAAATTGTGGCGAAAAATCAAATTGCCGCGAACAGTCAAACTTAAGAAATCTGCCGGAAGAAGCTGATCGATTAGCGAAAGCTTGTGAAGTTACTAAGAACGAGACCTTTGGGTTAAACATCAAGAAACTACCGGGATTAAATCGATCGCGCTTCCCATGAGAGGAAAGGGCAAAAAAGGGATTTGGGGTGAGAGAGGCTCGAACTCTCGACCTCAGGATAACTCAGAAGCTATGAGACCTACGCGCTGACCAACTGCGCCACCACCCCTGATGGAAGTAACGGTTTTAGCAAGTGACTTTAGCCATTCAGCGTAACATTGCGATGAAAGGGACGACGATGAAGGTAGGCTAGCCTAGCATCTCCCGCTTTTTTTTTTTTTTATCTTGCGCTTACTCCCACTCCCCAGTCCAGAGTGTGATGTGGTCCGAGCCAGAGCTGGCCGGATACCTGGACAAGCGCGGCAGGAGATCCAATTCGTGGAAGAGGCGCCTCTTCTTGCTCCAGGGCCATGCCCTGTTCTATTTCGTCAACGAATGCCAGGTTTCTACACAAGGCTTCCTCGTTTCCTTCCTTTAGTTTTCTCTCTTTACAGGTGCGCACGGGTTTGCCTTCAGCTGTTATCCCGATGGAAGGAAGCAAAGTCGAGGTTTCAGGACGATCGAGGGAGTCGAGCAATGGATTCGTCTTCCATTTGTTTCTCGGCGCGCAGTTCGCCGGGCTTGCGAGGCGCAGAGCTTACGTCCTTGCGGCAGACTCTCACGAAGCATTGGTGTGTTCTCCCCTCCCATATAAAAGGTCCACTGCTTATATCACCATCTTCTCGCGTCGCGGTTTTTGTAAAACGTCGTCTAAAATGAGCACAGGCGGCCTGGATCCGGATGATGAAAATCGCGTCATACTCTCGAGAAAGCCTCAATGGTGAGCCAAAGTTTTAGAGGATCTTATACTCTCGCCAACGATTCTCTTGTGACATCTACAGGCAAGCTATGGAAGTCGAGATCACGATATGCAGAGATCAAGCATGATTTATTCGAGTCGCCATCGGACAAGGAGCTGCTCGAGTCGAAAGCGGGGCTCGACACGCAAAGGCTGCAGGTTCCATTTCTGGTTGATTGATCACTAGAGACATCAAGACGTGATTTTTTCTTGCGGGACAGAGGGAGCTACGGCGATGCATGAAAGAGAAGGAAGAACTCGCAAGGGAAGTGGAAGAAGCCACTCTAGAAGCGGATAGGCGTGAAGTAGCAGTTTCTCATGCCGCAGCGTCGTGGGACTTGATGCAAATTCGCGCATCAAGCAAAGGTTTGTTCATTTTACATTTTTTCGCTTCGTCTCCATCTCAGTTGAGCCATCTAAATGTTTGAGCACGTAGGTGGTCGTGGCAGCTCCTTCTCGGATCTGGAGCATGAGCTGCAAAGTATCGAGAAGCTATACAAGCTCTTGCAAGCTAAAGGCAATCTGTACCAGGGTCTAGGCACTGAAAGTGTAAGGCTTTTGTCTTTGTCAAAACTGGCTTTTCGAATGCATTCTTTGCAGCTCCGGGGTGACGCTCAGATCCATCTACAAAAGCTACTAAAACATGCTGTGCTTTTGATCCAAGATCGTCACTCTCAGGTAGAACTTGTCCTTGAGAACGTTATCCTTTTTCCTCTCGTCTTGGAAGCTAACGAGCTCGTCTCGCAGATCCGTGCTGGAGCTCCCAGGTTCTCTTTCCACATTGATCCGAAAATCTACGACCAAGAAACTTTCAATGCGAATGGAAGTCACGAAGGAAGACGAACGACGCGAGGAGCGCAAAGAATGCGAGTAGCAAGAGCTAAAGCCTCGTAGGGAATGGACGAAGAACAGCCATGGCTCTTCACGCTTTTACGAGAGTAGTTCTCTGCAAGACGCAAGTGATCATGTTTTAAAATTGTCCGCATTGTTGTATGATCGAGATTTAGGGTTTAGAGTGTTCCTCCGCCATGGGCGATCTAGCGCTCGTCGCGGCGAGGCTTAGCTCGCCGTCCACCAAGGAGCGCGTCTCCCTCTTCCGCGCGAGCTTGTCATCGTTGCTCGATTTGCCAGGTGATGGATTTCTAGCTCTAGGTTTCGATTCCGGCAATGCTGACGCCCCTTCCAGACGAGCACGCGGTGGATCACGTCCCCGAGCTGGTTGCGATTGTTCTCGCGACGCTGCATCTCTACGATGATCGCGCCTCGCAGCTGGCAGTGGACTCGGTGATAATCAAGGCGCTCAAGCTGCCAGCTTTCGTCAAGGCTTTCACTGGCGCGCTTGTCCAGGCGGCCGAGAGGAACGCCAAAGTGTGTACCGCCTCCACGCAGCTCAAGCTCCTGCGATGGACGTGCTTTCTCGTGAGTTTTGCTCCCGCGGTTGTGTCCGCCAGGAATGCGTTCTCCAGGATTGCTGCGGTCCAGTCTTCGCTGCTCTTGGCACTCTCGCAGGCACGGTATCGTTTGAGGCTAGCTTCCAAGGCTTTGCTGCTTCGCTCACTGATCCAGGTATGGAGGTTTTCTTTCTCTTTCCTGGGATTTATGAAAGTTTCAATGCTGAAGGTGAATGGCTTGTACGAGAACTACGTCTCTGAGCTTGAGGCCTCGCCCTCGGAGAGAAGCGGGCTCATTTCTGTGCTTCTGGAGTTCGCTACAAGGGATCCAGCTCTTCTTTCGGTGAAGAAGGTAAGAAGTTTATTTGCAGAGCTCTTGGCAGTGAAATGTGTTATCTTGTCAGGCCTTTTTTGTCGATCTTTACGTGAAGTTGGTACTTGGATCGCGAGAGAAGCCTTCGAAGGCGATCAGCGAAGCGTTTGAGCCACTTTTCAAGCACCTGTCGCATGATCAATTCGGGGGAGTGGTCGTGCCGGCTGCAGTAAGGATGCTCAAGAGGAGCCCTGAGATTGTTCTGGAGGCCGTTGGAGTTCTTTTGAAGCAGACACCGCTGGATTTGAGCAGATACACAGGCGAGTTTCTACCCGTGGTTTTGCTCCAATGTCGACATAACGACGAGGGAAGGCGAAGGGAAGCGCTGCAAACTCTCAGCTGGATTGCACAAAAGTCGGGTGACACAGACTCGCTGTTAACAATGGTCCAAGCCATCAAGTCCATACTGGGAGGTTAGTTGTGTCTAAGAGCATTGCTAACTCACGGCTAACTTGCTCTTGTGCCAGGCTCTGAGGGTAAACTGACGTTCGTCTACCAAAGACTGGGGTTGATCTATGCGTTGCGCGCCATTTGTGGCGCTGGACAAGGCAAAGCGGTTATTCACGCTGCAGGTGTTATCAGCCCGGTGCTTATTTCTCTGTACAAAGACGATGGTAAGTCCTGGTGCTGGCTTTGATATTTTTGCTGCTTACATGTGTGGGACAGGAAACGAGGAAGTCCGAGTGGCCATTCTATCGTCACTAAGTTCATCGCTTGGAAAAGCCGAGCGTAACTTGCCAGCTGAATGCTCAAGTTTTTTCTCGGCTGGACTTAAAGAGAAAGAAACTATGAGAAGGGCACACTTGCGTTGTCTTCGCCAGGCATTTTTCAATGAAGAACTTCCGATTCTTGTGGGTTTGAAGCTTGTAAGGCGTTCTGTTCTGAAACAGCTTTTTTTGCAGGCGTTCCCGCTAGTTGATCAGCTGATCCAACTCGCCAAAACTGGCATAGGAAAACCTGCACAAAGAATAGACGGGATTTATGCTCTTCTTTTGCTACTCAAGATTGCATCCATCGACAGCAGAGCTGGTGAGCGATTCAAACAACATTTTGAGCCAATAAACATCCTTCTTTATATTCTTGTAGATGACAAGCTGCTCAAGGAAAAGATCATTTCGTCAATAACGATTCCCGAATCTACGTTTTTCTCGACAGTTGTATGACTTTTTCGTTGCCTCGTTTGGTTTGGTTTGATGTAACAACGTATGAACAGAATTTGAAAATGCAAACGGAAGACTGCAGTGCTTTGATAGAACTTCTTGAAGATTTTTCAAATTATCAGCTCTCCAGGTAGGCACAAATCGTATCTTTGCACAATATCAAAATTTACGTGGGTTGCAGAGGAAGTAACGAGGGGCTAACTGAACGTTCCAAGGTAATAAACTCAATCATGTGCCAGCAATTGCTAATGATTTTCTTGCTGTAGAGCCTCGTAAGCTTTCTTTGGCACCAGTCATGGGATGTAAGAAGAGCTGCAGCAGCTGCTGTCGGGCGTCTACAAGTAGCGTCTTTAGCATATGCGAAGGAGCTTTTCGAGTCCTTTTTGAATTGGCTTCCCACTTTACATGACCAGCTTCATTCGCAAATGCGGTAAATCTCACTCCTATGTTTTGAAGCTTGTATTTTTCTAATACTCAGATGTGCAGTGGAATCGAGAATGATAGTTCGCCTTTAGAGGTTCCTTCATCAGATATTCTTTCTAAAGCACTACTATCACTAGGATGTACATCACTAGTGCGGGATCCCTTGTATTGTACGCATTTCCTAATAGCTTTTCACCACGACTGTATCTTGCGTGGTCAAAAGTATAATCCATATTGGAAGGTAAGCAACCTTTTCCTGTGGCACATGCATCTGACTTCTTTGCCAGGACTTTGCAAGACGCATAAATAAACAAGACGGGGAACGTTCCCTTCGTGCCGTCCTAAGATCTGATCCCGGTGCTGTCTGGAAGGTTATTATTTGAATTTTTTGATGCTGGATCAGCCATACACTTGTTCATGCTGCAGGTCCTGGCCGGGGCGAACGGGTTGACCAGTGAACAACCGGCCATTTCAAAGGCAGCAATCGTTGCGCTTGGTTTAGTCATGCAAATGATACCTGATGAAATGTTCAATCATTTTATCCATGTAGGTTCTCTTCTTCTTATTGGAATTACGTACTTACTTCCTTGCAGGGTGTAAAGGATCTAGCGGATTGGAGCTCTCACAATGGTCTCAATGCCAGCGATATCAAGGTGGATATTACTCACGTACTAGTTTAATTTCGAACCTTCCTTGGCAGATATTCAACACTCCTGAAGGTGTTCTGTCTACTGAAGGCGGGGTGTATGTTGCGGAAGTGGTGGTGGATAAAAATGTCAAGCAGGCAAAAGGTCGATTCAAAATGTATAATGAATCCGGAAATGGAAAGGTACTAGGCTGTTTTTGACAGTTTATGGTGGCTAATGAGATTTGCTGTAGGACACAATGGCGAAGTCTGCTTCCCGGCCGTCTGCGCCTAGAGACGTGAGTAAAGCTTCTAAAAAGACTGGTACTTTTTTTGTTTTGTCAATATGTTCCATATGTGATTGCTTTTTTTTTTTTTTTTTTTTCAGGTGAATCGAAACCAACTAAAGAAGAAGCTAGAGACTATCTTTTAAAAGAAGAGGCTATTGTCCGTTCCAGAGTATGCCATCTAAGGACGCGGTTCACTGTGGTTCTAAGAGCTATTGCAGCTGTTGCGGATGCCAATTTATGTTTTGTGCATGATCATCTTCCTGCTTTGGTAAGCTATATACATTATTGCAGTTTTCACTCATATTTGACGAATGATCAGATCCCACTTGTCCTTCCGCTTCTGAAGTCGCCAATTGTTAGCGATGAAGCGTTCCATACGATGGTCAAATTAACGGGATCGGTGACTCCAGCACTCAGATACCTGGCAACTGATATTGCAGCTGCTATGAAAATATTGGTGTCGTCGTTTTCTCTACAAATTTACTTGGATGAGGAGAAAGGCGTTGTTCAGAGAGTGATCACGGGAATTGTGAGCGCTTGCGAGCGTGAACCATTCCCCGCGGAGTCTTTCACTCTAGTTTTTCCGGTATGATTTCTCTGCGTTTAATTCGTCTTTGTTCTAAACTTTTAGTTTTTACAGATTGTTGAGCAAGTCCTGCTCCAAACCAAGAAAACTAAATTTCATGACGGCCTACTTCGTGTCTTGTCAATCCATTGCTCTCCTCAAATGCATGTACCGCGCTCAAAAATGATTTCGGTATGCAGTTGTTTTCTGTGCTCATAAACAAATTCCGGCTGGCTGTTCAGGTGCTGTATCATGTGCTTGGTTTATTTCCAAGTTATCAAGCTGTGATTCTCCCAATTTTGAATGAGTTGTCCCGCGGTATTAGTCCAGTAGATTTGCCAGAGGTACTTTTAAAGTTCGTCTGTTTAGACATCTTAATTTATTGATTTGCAGACTCTCGCTGGTGTTTATTCCAAGTACGCGCATGTACGAGTTGCGTGCTTAAGCTCGACCAGATCGGTACCTGTATTTGCTAAAGGTGCAGTGCCTCACAACGCCGTTGTAGCAAGTGCACTGTGGATTGCATTATACGATCCTGAAAAGGTATGGTGCTTGTTGTTTCTTTCCCAACAAATGTGTTAGGAATTGTTTAGGTGGTAGCAGACATTGCAGAGGATATCTGGGACCTTTATGGGCATGATCTTGGAAATGATTATGCCGCAGGCATACTGGGAGCCTTGTCGCATGTGAACTTAAATGTTCGTCAAGCGGCTGCCACTGCGTTAGCTGCAGCCATGGAGGAGTATCCAAGCAGTACACAAGTAACCTTTTTGTATATTGTTTTTATCGCATGCTTACGTTGGTGTCAGGAAACACTATCGGCTTTGTTTACCCTCTATTCGAGGGATCTTCCTAGTGAAGGGAATCAGGTTGATCCTGGTTGGCCTGGAAGACAAGGTGTAGCGTTGGCCCTCGAAGCAGCTGCAGACATACTTACTGCCAAAGACTTACCAGTTCTATCAACTTTTCTTATTTCTCGAGCCTTGGTACGTCTCTGTGCTGAATAAGCAAGTAAAATGTATCGGTTTACTTCCTACAGGCAGATACGAACTCTGACGTCCGGTCTAAGATGGTGGAAGCTGGCGTAGCAATAATCGATAGACACGGAAAAGATAGCATTGCGGTTCTCCTCCCTATATTCGAAAACTATTTAAGTAGAAAGGTACGTGCTTCAAATCTTTTTACAGTTTTGTCTGTAATTACTCTGACTACGCAGGCAGTTGACGAAGAACGCTATGATTTAGTTCGGGAAGGTGTCGTGGTGTTCATGGGGGCTTTGGCCAAACATCTCTCTCAGGTATAATTTTCGTTTCTTTGCTACCTATAACGAAATGTCCACCAGGATGATCCAAAAATACTTGTCATTCTAGAAAGACTGCTCGAAATGCTGAAAACTCCTTCAGAATCAGTTCAACGTGCTGTGTCAAACTGCCTAGCTCCATTAATGCTGATCCACCAGGTATTTCACTTGAGTTTTTGGATAATTCAGCAACTTGATAATCAGGTGGATTCTGAGAAACTCGCAAAAGACTTGCTTGAACAACTTGTGCAATCGGAAAAATATGGAGAGCGCTACGGAGCTGCATTTGGATTGGCCGGGGTAGTAAAGGGGAAGGGGCTGTCTTGCCTGAAGAAGTTCCGTGTAATGAATGTCCTGATAACTAGCATTGAGGACAGGTGAGTCGTTTTGCTTGCGTTATCGAGTTTTACGTTGAAATGGTGCAGAGACTCCGCAAAAGCTCGTGAGGGCGCATTGCTAGGCTTCGAATGCCTCTCCGAGAAACTTGGACGTCTTTTTGAACCGTAAGGATTTATTATACTAGCATTTCATCTGTTTAACATTTTGCTGCAGGTACGTAATACGAATCCTACCAGAGCTGCTTGTGTGTTTCTCCGACTCCGTTTCAGCAGTACGCGACGCGGCTGATCTAACTGCTCGGACTATTATGTCGCAACTTACCGGTCAAGGTGTTAAACTTGTTTTACCGGCTCTTTTGAAGGTGAAAATTTCATTGAACTGGAATTGCTTTCTTACTTCGTGTATTCATCTGAATATAGGGGCTAGAAGATCGAGCATGGCGCACAAAACAGGGAAGTGTTCAACTGCTTGGGGCTATGGCTTTTTGTGCTCCTCGGCAGCTCTCGCAATGCTTGCCAACAATTGTCCCGAAGCTTAGCGAGGTAAACATATCTATTTGAAATACATGATATTTAAAATACCGTTGTCTTCTTGCAGGTGCTCACCGATACACACCCGAAAGTTCAAGCAGCGGCTCAAACTGCTTTACAGCAGGTTACTACTTCTACTGAATTTGTTTTCTTTTTTCTAAGGTGATTTGCCTGTTAACAAGGTGGGAAGTGTCATAAAGAATCCGGAGATTTCGGCGCTTGTTCCTTTACTGCTAGTTGGAATTTCTGATCCGAATGAACACACAAAATCTTCTCTTGATGCGCTATTACAGGTACAATTGAATTCCTTGTTTCTTTGACGAACATTAGTGCACTGCAGACAATATTTGTTAATACCGTGGATGCTCCGGCCTTGGCTCTTGTGGTCCCTATTGTTCATCGCGGTTTAAGAGAGCGAAGTTCGGAGACGAAGAAAAAGGCCGCTCAGATAGTTGGAAACATGTGCTCCTTGGTTACTGATTACAAAGATATGCTTCCATACATGCTATTACTGCTTCCGGAGGTCAAAAAGGTTCTTGTGAAACGCATTGAACTTTCGCTATCTAATCTGCGGTTTTCCAGGTTTTAGTGGACCCGATTCCTGAAGTTCGTTCTGTTGCTGCAAAAGCTCTTGGCTCCCTTACCAAGGGTATGGGAGATGACAACTTTCCATCACTAGTGCCGTGGCTTCTTGAGACGTTGAAGTCTGAAAATAGTAGTGTCGAAAGATCTGGGGCTGCTCAAGGCTTGAGCGAAGTTTTGGCTGCGTTAGGCATGGATTATTTCGACAAGCTTCTACCGGATATCATAGAAAATTGTACGCACCCACGGGCTGCAGTACGTGATGGTTATCTCACGTTATTTAAGGTAACTTGTTCTGCATCATTTGAGTCTCTTCATCTTTTCGTATTTTGCAGTATCTGCCGAGCTCCCTTGGTTTATCGTTTCAGACTTATCTGCCTCGTGTTTTACCAGCTATTCTTGACGGTGGGATCTCCTTCTTTGCAATTTGTAATCTAATGTTCTCTTCATTTCAGGACTGGCCGACGAAAATGAATCGGTCCGTGACGCGGCATTGAGTGCCGGACACGTTTTTGTCGAACACTATGCAACAACGTATTTTAATTTTTATCACGATATTGTTTTGAAACTCTATCCATTTCCAGGTCATTACCACAACTCCTTCCTGCTGTTGAGGAAGGGATTTTTCATGATAATTGGCGGATACGACAGAGTTCTGTTGAGCTTCTTGGAGACCTTCTCTTCAAGGTGATATTCTTCTTCTTCAGTTTTTTTTATAAAATTATCCTCCTTAGGTGGCCGGGACGTCTGGGAAAGTTGTATTGGAAGGAGGAAGTGACGATGAAGGAGCAAGCACCGAAGCCCATGGCCGTGCCATTGTGGACATTTTGGGAAGTCAGCGCCGGAACGAAATTTTGGCTGCTCTATATATGCTTCGGTCGGATGTTGGTATGACGGTTCGACAGGTATTGTGATTCCTAGGCTTGATGAGAAGAAGTCAAGTGATGATTGATGTTCTTACAGGCAGCTTTGCACGTCTGGAAAACAGTGGTTGCGAACACCCCAAAGACTTTAAAAGAAATAATGCCGGTTCTTATGAGCACACTCATATCATCTCTCGCGTCATCATCTGCTGAACGCCGTCAGGTGCTTTTCAAGTTGCTAGAGGAGGTTGATTTTACGTTTGAAATTACAGGTTGCAGGTCGATCTTTAGGGGAGCTAGTTCGAAAATTGGGAGACAGGGTTCTTCCATCAATAATTCCGATTCTTGCGCAGGGTCTGGAGGATGAAGACGACGGCACGAGACAGGTTTGGCTTCTTACTTCTTAAAAACATATTTCTCAACTCTTTTGCAGGGAGTTTGTATGGGGTTGAGCGAAGTTATGGCTAGTGCTGGAAAACTCCAGCTTGTAACTTACATGGGAGAACTAATTCCGACTATAAGAACCGCTCTCTGTGACAGGCATGCAACTGGTTTTGAAGTTTCATTCCTAAATATTCAACTTCTTGTTGCTTGTAGTGTGAGTGAAGTACGAGAGGCAGCGGGACTTGCATTCGGCACTTTATTCAAGGTTTGTTTTGGTTTATCTTAAGATAATAGTGCATGCTATGAAACCTTTTTTGCACAGAGTGCTGGAATGCAGGCGATTGATGAGATTGTCCCATCTCTTCTTGGTGCTTTAGAGGTCTCGGAAACATCTGGCACAGCCTTAGATGGGCTGAAACAGATTTTAAGGTAAAAATCTACTTTAAAGAAGTGCTAAATTTTATTTTTTCTATGTTGTAGCGTTCGAACTGCAGCTGTTCTTCCACATATTTTACCCAAGCTCGTACAACCACCACTGACGTAAGATTGATTTTTCACATCAGATTCAAAAGCTTCTTGGATGCAGTGCGTTCAACGCCCATGCTTTGGGAGCATTGGCAGAAGTGGCTGGTCCAGGCTTGAATGGTCATCTTTCAACGATTTTGCCGCCCCTAATCGCGGCAATGGATTCAGATGAAATGGTACGTGCAATTTTTGGTTTATCGAGATTATTCATCACTGCTCTACAGGATGTGGCTTCTTTTGCAAAGAGTGCGGGTGAAACAGTTGTTTTGGCTATTGACGGAGAAGGACTTGAGTATCTTCTCTCGGAGCTTGTCCGCGGCCTTGGTGATACTCAGGTATGATTTCGTGAGCTCCTTCGAGAAGGATTGCCTGTCCGTGTTTCACTTTTTTATTGTCCGTTGTAGGCTTCAATCAGGACATGGTCGGCCTACCTTACGGGATATCTTTTCAAAAATACAAAGCTGGACCTGAGCGACGAGCTGCCCAACATTTTGACTACTCTGGTAGTAATGCTCACTGATGTCAACGACAATACTGTTAAAGTAAGTCTCATCTTTACACCGGGCTGTTGTTCACTTCTTTACGCGTTCAGGCTGTTTGGGAAGCATTGGCGTCCGTGACTGCTACCATATCCAAAGAAAACCAACCGTCCTATGTGAAAGTCTTACGTGATGCTGTGTCCACTGCCCGGGACAAAGAGCGTCGCAAACGGAAGGTTGGCTTATAAGTTAAACAGCTCTTTTTTTTACTTATAATTTTTATTATGCAGGGCGGCCCTGTCGTAATTCCTGGGTTTTGTTTGCCAAAGGGACTGCAGCCGGTTTTACCTATTTTATTGCAGGTATGCTGTTGCTTACGTTTTTCCACTAACTAGCTTTCTTGCCATGCAGGGGCTCATGAGTGGTTCTGCTGATTTGAGAGAACAAGCAGCAGAGGGTATTGGGGAGCTAGTTACCGTGACAAGTGAGGCTGCGGTTAAACCTTTTGTGGTGCCAATAACGGGGTAAAGTTCGCTTGTTTAAATGTTGGTGCCAACTATTTGGTTTGTTTCTCAGGCCTCTCATTCGCATCATTGGAGACCGATTCACCTGGCAAGTAAAGGGCGCAATTTTAGGTACTCTGGGAATTATCATCAGCAAAGGAGGCATCGCTCTGAAACCGTTTCTTCCACAACTACAAACAACTTTTATGAAATGTCTTCAGGACAATACGAGGTACATTTAGCCAGTTGCGATTCTGTTTCCATAATTCTGCTCTTTCTGCCTTTAGAATTGTTCGATCACGTGCAGCTGCATCGCTTGGCAAACTATCGATACTAAGCACAAGAGTTGATCCTCTTGTTGGGGAT
The DNA here is from genome assembly GCF_000143415.4 of Selaginella moellendorffii. Classification (NCBI taxonomy): domain Eukaryota; kingdom Viridiplantae; phylum Streptophyta; class Lycopodiopsida; order Selaginellales; family Selaginellaceae; genus Selaginella; species Selaginella moellendorffii. Next base: position 92,198 of record NW_003314410.1, on the reverse strand, counting down.
CTTGTTACAGGACTTCAGGTATTACTTAAGTATTCGCGTTACAATGTGTGACTTGAAACTTTGGCAGTCTGCGGAAGGTGGAGTGAAAGGAGCCATGCTGGTTGCTCTTAAGGGGGTCGTCAGGCATGCCGGCAAAAGTCTGAGCTCGGCCGTTTTAGATCGACTTACGGTTTTGTTACAAGACCTCTTAGCTACAGAAGAGGAGGAGCACAGGATACTCGCCGGCAAAACCTTTGGTCTCGTTTCTCAGGTTCTAATTTACATATTGCCTCCCCTTCTTAGTAACTGTTGGCTTTTTTTTATCTGCAGTTCGTTGTGGATGACAGTTTCTCGGCATTGCTTCATGCCGTTCTAGTGCCTGGAACGTCTTGGACGTCGAGACATGGCATGACACTTGCTCTAGCATCAATAATTCGTTACTCCCCTAGCCGCTTATGTGCTTCACCATCTCTGCATTCAGCATCACTTAACACCTTGAAAACCAGGGTCAAAGATGACAAGGTACAAATGCTTGTGTGCAACTATACAGCACTGTCTGATTGTGTGCTGTCTGTAGGCTTCTGTAAGGGAGTGCTGTACACGGGCTTTTGGACGTCTGGTAGCCTATGAGCTACAATCTCGGCCCTCCGACGCCTTGAAGTCTTTGTCAGACGTGCTCCCTGTCCTTGTTGGCCTTCTTAACGACGATGCCAGTGATGTTAGGCGCGCGTCCCTTAGCAGCATAAAGATCATAGCAAAGGTATGCTTTTGGTTTGTTTTTGCGAGGCTGGAATTTCCTTATCATTATATCTGTTTGTTCACAGATCAAACCAGACTCATTGGCCGCGCGTATAACTACCTTAGGACCAGCGATTGCAGAGTCTATGAAGGATTCCAACACCCCCGTCCGAATGGCGGCGGAGCGTTGCGCGTATCATGTTTTCCAGCTGAACAAAGGTGAGCTACCAACAATGTAATTCTATAGAGCTCGCCCCTCACTGACGATGGATACGTTGCAGGACCGGAAAATACTCAGGTCGCGCAGAGATACATTACTGGTCTTGACGCCAGAAGAATAGCCAAGCAGCCAGAGCAAAGGTGAGATTGTAGCATGACGTTATTTTCCTTCCATGCTGCTCTAACTACGTAAACTCTTGCAGTGACGACAGCGATGCCAGTGAGATTGATCAATAAGTAAGCAGGCAGAATATTTTTGTTCTATATTTTGCGTCCACTACTGGAGCGGGCCTCGAGTCCTTCTGTTCCGGTAATCATCACTATCATACTCATATACTTCCTGGTATAATAACAGCCGCAAGCCACCTTGTTTTGTATTTCGAAAGTTGCTAATTCCACGATATTTTTTACACAAAAAGAATATAGGTGCGTGTTTTCAGCGAGGTTGATTCATTGGCAAGTTGGAGTTGCTTGTGACCGAGGAAGGACTCCTGGAAATTTGGATAGAACTCGATTTGTTTGAAGCCATCTTGACAAGCGCGTCCGTGTAAAACCCGGGAGCTGCATTCTGGAGCGCAGCGAAGTAGCCGGGCTGTAGCGAGGTAACGTCGATGGTGGCAGTCCCCAGAAGCATCGCCACAGCGTGTGACATTGTTGGACGAGCCGATGCGAGTGCCTGGCTGCACAGAAGAGCCACCTGAATCACCCTTAGGACCTCTCCCTCGTCAAACTCTGGCACTTCCGGATCCAGAAGTTCTAGTGGCCGGTTGTTCTCGTAGAGGTGCCATGCCTGAAAGCAATGACCATTGATGGTTTTCAAGGAGGATCTTGTCATGACACTTACCCATTCTAGAAGATAAACCATTTCAGTGGGTAAGGATGTGTCCAAGTTGTCTCTTCCACTCACAATTTCCAGCACCAACACCCCAAAGCTGTAGACGTCGGCCTTCTCTGTCAGTTGGCCCCTCATTGCGTACTCTGGAGAAAGATAGCCTCTACAATAAGAAGAAGCTAGTGTCAGGATAAAACATGGAAGAGTGGTGCTTACATTGTTCCTGCGACACGGGTGCTGACGTGAGTCTGGTGATCCTTGAAAAGCTTTGCCAAACCAAAGTCTGCAATCTTTGGATTGAGGGTCTTGTCGAGAAGCACGTTGCTGGCTTTGATATCCCGATGCACAATCCTTGGAAGTGATTCTTCGTGCAAGTATGCAATGCCTCGAGCAATGCCAACGCAGATATTGAAACGAGTTGGCCAATCAAAATGGATTACTCGTTCTTTCGGTTCTGGAAATCACCATGAGAAAAGAGAAGGACGCTTGCAAACTTACTGAGTAAAGCTTGGTGAAGACTGTTATTCTCCAGGAACTCATAAATTAAAATGCGATGGCTTCCTTCAATGCAGCAACCATGAAGCTTAACCAGATTACGATGTTGAACAGCAGAGATGACGGTTACTTCGTTCAGAAACTCCCGAGTCCCTTGATTTGATTTAGATGAAAGCTCCTTCATTGCTACAATTGTACCATTTGGCAGCACCCCCTAAGGAAAAAAGAAGGAACACTGAAAATAAAGCAACACTTAGTTCGTATACCTTGTAGACACTCCCAAATCCACCCTGTCCGAGCTTATTTTCGGGAGCAAATCCTCGGGTAGCTATCTTCAAGTCGTTGTAAGAATAGAGATTTGGCTTTGCTTCCAAACTTCTCAAATCTGTTGGAAGTAAGGAAAAATCACGTTATTGAGGAACATGTCTCGTGTACCTTCTTCATCTTGTCCATACTTCAGTCGACGTCGTTTTCGGATAAACAAGATAGCAAAGATCGCCGCCAGAAAAACTACAGCAACAGAAACACCAACCCCAACACCGATGGGTACAACTTTAGAATCGCTGGAGGGGGAAGGTGTTGCTGGAATCAGCCCAGAAGTATCAAACTCTAAGAAGTAAAGTGTGTTAGAACATCTTATACTAAAACTCAGCATATATACCAGGCCGGACTCGAATTGCAGATATCAGAGGTCCAAAGGAAAGCGGAGCTGGAGAGCAGCAAGTCCCTCTGCCTCTCCATAAAAGATGAATTTCAAGAACATTATTGGAGACTTGAGCAGGAAAGGGTCTCACGATGGCTATATAAGAACCATTGGCTTCTGCTCGAATATCGAAATCTTGCAACACCCTTGACCCCTGTAGAATTTGTTTTCAGAAGAATAACTATAGAGCAAGCTTTTCTTACCTGGATATAAACGTCAAAGAACCTTCTTCCTAGCCCCGTCCACCCCGAGCTATCGTCCTGAATAACAATTTCCGCAAAATGAAGATCCACTTGATAGGGCCCGTTAACCATTCCAAGCCCAAAGTACTTCAAAGAGGTAGGAGAAGCTCTGGCTGTTTGATAGAGTGACGAGTCTCGAGTTCCAGTAACGCGTGTAGCTGCAGTTGGAACTGAATTGAACGTGTTCCCGTTAAAATCAACATAGCCAGTGCTGCTAACTGCCCATGATTGGCTTGAGTTCGAATAATAAACCGCTTCCGATAGAGAAGACGAATCTTCGGTGAAAGTCATTCCGTCAGCAGAAACCGCTGGACCACCACAGTTGATAGACAACTCAAAGTCTGAATGATACCAACGTTAGTACACAAAGAAAGGGAGGACTCGTACTTCTTCCAGCATCAACGGCGTTGCATCCCATTCGAGTCTCCAAACAGTTCATCTCAGCTGCAGTTTGCCTGTAGACATTCTGTTAGTATATAGAATCTCAATCAGCATTATTTACCCTTGCGCATTGGAAACGTTAAAACTGTTCCAGATGATATTTCTGCAACAATACAGATGAACTTTAGTAAGAACGACCCGATAACGAAAACAAGGATACAAACTCTTGCAATCGACTTCTGTTGAGAGAAGATGGAAGGGCTCCTGTCAGGTTGTTGAAAGAAACGTCCCTGCTCAGACCAAGGTCAGCAAACATAAGCCTTAAGTGCATATAAACTTCTCTACAGAATTCCAAGACCGGTGAGAGAGCCAAGTTCTGCAGGAATTTCTCCATTCAAATTGTTGTTTGCCAATACTCTGGACACAGGCTGTAAGAATTTAAGTTAATGTTTGACAAACACGCTTACAGATTTTCCAAAGATGGTAGCGATGCGAGAGAAGAGGGAATAACACCAGTCAGTTGGTTGAAACTTAAATCACTGCGCATATCAAACAATGAACTATAGCGAAGAAAATGAAAAGACACTTACATGAACACAAGTCTGGTCATATTGCTGAAGTCCGGTATCGAACCTGACAGCTCACAGTTTCTCAACGATCTGTGCAAGTGAAAATGAGAAGAAAGAAAAGAAAAAAGAAAAAAAAATTACAATCTGCTTAAAAGTGATAGCCGATTCAAAGACTCTGGAATGCGAGCCCCGGCAGAAACGTCCCCAATGTATCTGGAGATACCAGAACTTTAGTTTATGAAAAAAAACAACAATAATTACAATTTCGTCAAGTTTTGAAGAGCGCCTAAGCTCGATGGAAGTTGTCCTCGGAACCTGTTTCCTTCCATTGTCCTGCGAAAAAATGGTTACCAAGGATACAAGTAGCAAAAGACATTTTTTACAGCTCCTGGAGGCTGGATAAGTTTCCAAGAACGTCTACTGAGCCATTGAAGTTGTTATCTGATATCGATCTGCAATTTCCATCAATGTTAAGCCAAAATATGCAGAAAGCACTAACAGGATTTGTAGACGTTGTAAACTTCCAAGTTCGGGAGGAATTTCTCCACTTAACCCACTTGAATCCATGTACCTGGATGCCAGATATAAAAACACCTCAATGGAAATGCTTTACTTTTATACGTACAACTGTTCTAGGAATCGCAGGTTGCCAATCTCTGGTGGAAGCGAACCAGTAAGATAGTTGGTACCAATGCCCCTACGAAAACATAAAAATATCAATAACGAAACAAAAACAAAAGTGACATTACATGCTACGCAGCTGAGTAAGCCTGCCAAAACTTGCAGGCAAGGGTCCTCTAAGCCTGTTAATCCCAATATTGCTGTTGTTCGTATTAGCAACGTAGGAAAAAAAAATGTGAGAAGCTAACGACACTTCATGAACGACAAGAGAGTTTCGTACAAGTACTGTAGGTTGGATAAGGATCCCAATTCCGCTGGAAGTGTACCAGTGATCATGTTTTGACCAAGGTTCCTGCAAGTCCATGTATGTAACCACACCGTGGAAAACGGAAGAACTTACAGATCGAAAAGAGAAGAGAAGTTCCCAGTTTCCGGAGGAATCTCGCCTGCTACATTCATATTGAAAACAACACTAGGAAAAACAGACCAATCAATTAAGCACCAAAGAGTGGAAGCCGAAAACTTACAGCCGAAGCACATGGCAAACGGAAGAGTTCCCGGAGCAGTCGCACTGGACTCCACTCGCTGGTTGATATCTCTCCGCCGGAGCTGTGTTGTTCCATCCGTAGAGACCACTGCAAGGATCGACGCTGAAGTTCCATGCCGGTGAGAGGCCTATCCGGGATCCAAAAACTCGGAGTGCCTCCACTGTGGAAAAAAGAGTTAAGAAACTCGTGGAAGAACTTACAAAATTAGAAGCTACCTTCTGTCGGATCGAGCGTTCTCTGCTGCTGTCCTTGTGCTGCTCCATGAAGAAGCAGCACAAAAAGAAAAAGAATCGAAAGCGGTAGCTCCTCCATTCCAGGTCCAAATCTTCAGAGAACCATACTGATAGTACAGAGAACAGTAGCTCGGCTCACGAGCAAAGAAAAAAGAATGACAAAAAAAATCGAGGCGCAAAGTGAGAACATACTCATTTCTTTCGCTTCGCAAGTCATCGTCTAAATTCCAATGCGGCGACCGTAGACTTTGTCAAATTGTCACTCTCGATTTTTTTTCCAAGATCTTGGACCGACACAATCGTCAGAGTGTGCAAAATCGACCAAGAAGAAGTCAATCGCCGCGATTAGCAAGAGGATTGACTTGTTTATAGCTTAAAAAAGAACTTGCCTTGGGGGCTATTGATCGATCGACCCGGGGAAATAATGAGTCGCGCAGCATACCGCAACTGCTGCCATGGAAACGATTCGAATCGAGCAAAAAGAATGCGCCATCGCCATAAACCCTAAAATATTGGAAAGCTTTCGAATTGGGGGGGGAAAGTTTCCCTAGCGGCACTCTTGGTGAGTGAGGGAATAAAGAAACAAACGCGCGGCTTTAAATGGCGAGACATCGATGAATTGGTTGATCGATCCAGAATGGCTCCCTCTTCTCTCGCGATCCTCTTCTTCGCGCTACTCGCATTGGCGCCATCGGGCACCAGCGATCCAATAGCAGCGGCGCCGCGTGAGAACGACGATCAAGCCATTAGCGGGCGAATGGAGCGGCCGTGGAGCATCCTCCAGTTCTACATGCACGATCAAACCTCGGGCTCCAATCCCACCACCGCCTTCGTCACCACGCCGCAGATCAACAACGACACTTACTTCGGCGTCGTCGCGGTGTTCGACGATCTGCTCACGCGATCGCCCTCGATCCAATCCGCCAGGGTCGGGAGAATGCGCGGGATGTTCACCTTCGATTCCCTCTCCGCGCTGAGCTTGCTCCAGAGCGCCACGGTGGAGATCTTTGGCCGCGCCGGGAGCATCAGCCTCCATGGCCAGAATCCCTTCCTGGATCCCCAGCGCGAGCTCGCCGTGATTGGGGGGAGTGGCGAGTTTCGTTGCGCGCGAGGATACGCGACGGTGTCCACCGTGGGCAACGAGCCTGGCGGACTTGTGCTCTTCTGGAACATCTTCTACAGGCTAGACTGCTAGACTCGTGCTGACCACATTTGACTATACTTGACTTTTCTTACACTCTCTCTCTCTCTCTCTCTCTCACATAGCTTTGATATAGTCCGGGAAAACTACTGAAAATCATATGGATCATGAGCACAAGAAAACTCTGTAATAAACTCAAGCACAAACTTGGAGAAAGATGGTAGTCTCCTAGGCTCGCTTGATCAGAAGTTATTGGCTACAAGAAAACTCGTTTACAAACTCGAGCACAAACTATAGAGAAAGGTCGTAGTTTCCTAAGCTTATGCTTGATCAGAAGTTGACGCTCAATCGGCTAGAGCACTCCAGTGTGAGCCGCCTCTGGATCTTAGTTCTCGACGATCGTTGCTGCTCCATCTCTTCTTTGCTCCATTTCACATGAGCTGCGCTCCTAGATCTGGATGCTAGAGCAGCCTTTGTTGGAGTGCTCGAGTCTTCCTCCTGTCCATTTGGAGTCATGAGAGCCGGATTTCTTACTTGCTGCTGCTGCTGCTGCTGTGGATGATGAATCCTTTGCCGAGAAGCGGGAACTATAGCGCGTTTTCTTCCCAGATCGATGGAAATCTGCGGAGAGTCCGAGCTAGCGAAGCTCTTGATCTTCTTGGCGAGCAGGCTTTCCGGCCAGATTGGCTCGTTGAACTCTTGCAACGCGCACCGGTTCTTGCACAGGCTGCTTATCGTCGGTGTCATAAACCTCGGCAAAGATGGTGTACTTGGAGATGGATTCGTCGTAACCGCACAGGTTAGCTTGTCGTTGCGATGGTCAGAGCTTTCGAGGAGCTGATGAGCGTCACTGAAACGTGTGGAGTTTCTTTTCTTCTCGTTGATGGTCGACTCGAGAGCCTGGATATCGACACTTAGGCGCTGGCACTCACCTTCCAGAGCCTCCATTTTCTGGACGATGCTGGAGATCCGCGCTTCTCGCTCCCGGGATTTCTGTGGAAGGAGATCACCTCAAGGTTGAAAGAAAGAACAACAAATAAATAAAATCTTACTGCTGCACAGTCGCGACTTAAGTGAATTCCTCGCGCTCTAGCTGCGAACGTCAAGGAACAAATGGTCTCTGCCGAGTCCTCCTCCCTGGGACTTGCATGGACGAACATGACAACTTTGGAGTTACATCCTACAGACAAAAAACAATCAAAAGAACCGAAAAAATGAAAAAGAACAAGTTTCCTTACCGAGGCAATCCCGAAGAATTTGCGTCAGCTTGCTGTTCCTGGAGAAGCAAAATGTTTGTGATACCATTCGAGCTATAGTAAGGGCTCTATGCATACCTGTAAGGAATGTGTGCTTGCTTTTTTTGTAGAGCACTGATCACGTCTCCCAGTGCAGTGAGGGAGACGTTGATGGATTTGCCTTCCTCCAAAACCTTACCCCATGCCTGGGTTTTGAAGAAGCGTTCGCTGCCACCGAGATCAATAAGCCACACTTTGCTTCTCGAGACTTTATCTAACTGGGACTTGCGAACAATGTTTACTCGAACCAAGCTGCACGATCAATATTGTCAAGCCTATATACACGAAAAATAGAAGAAAAGAGGAAATCGAACCAGTGTGATCTGCTGGAGCTTTCATTTGAGCTTGTGGACGAAGTGGATCTGGCACGAGTACCTTTCCTGTAAAACTTGAGAGCGTCTGAGAGATTGTCTATCACATACTCCGTCAGGTTCTCGACCTCTACGTGATCCGAAACGCTCAGATGAATATTCAAGCTACAAAGAAAAGCGGCTTAGAACGTATAATGATCATGTCACAGAGACAAACCTTTTTGCTGGAGGGTCTGTTAGTCGCGTCGGCCGAGGAACCAGAAGATCACGCAGTGTTCCTTTGTAAATCTCCAACATGCTCAAAGTGAAGCGATAGTCACTGGTTGGCAAATTCTTGTCCTTGAAAAGCTGCTGCAGTGTCCGAGGAACAATTCCAGGGGCTCCTTTCTGGCCTTCCTGCTTATCACTCGACTGTTAGCATTGAGAGAAATGAAGAACACTTCCAGAGCGTGCTTACCATTGTGTAAGTCTTCCCAGTGCCTGTTTGGCCGTAAGAGAATATACAAATGTTGTGGCCGTCCAGAGCAGACTTGATAGTCGGCTGCACGTCCAGAAAAACATCCTCTGCAAGAATTGAAGCAAGTTTCTTCAGAATCTACATCTCGAGAAATGAAAAATGTTCGTACCTTGCGAGGCCGAGGGAGAAAATACTTTATCAAACTTGAACGTTTTGGAAGGCTCCCCGTTGGAAGAGACGCGAACCTCGGTCGGAGAGACAACCTCGCAGGCATGGGCGACATTTTCGTGAGGGAGATAAGGCCTCACTCTGCAAAACACTCGTACATTCCCTGCAAAGCTAGCATTAAACAGGTATTATCAACAACAAGGCCGGAAAGACGAAAGAAGAAAAAAGAAGAAGCAAAAAGAAGCAGAAGCATACCTTGGAGATCGAGTAGCTTGCCGAGGCTCAGCCTTCTGTTAACATTCGACAGAGCAAAAGCTGCCTTGAGTAGAATGAGCTCTCCTGGCGAGAAAGTCTTATTCAGCTTTAAGAGGAGGAAGTAAAGCAAGAAGAAAAGAGGCCAACCTTCGAGAGCTCCGAGAGAATCTCCTGGTTTGCTGCCACTAGCGTTGTCTTCCTGAGAGCCCTCCGAATGGAAGTCCTCGATGACGAGCTTCACCGAGTTCACGAGGCTAAATTCCTTGCGCGCGTCCAGGCTGAGACACCTGAAAGAATCCCCGAGCCGCTCGAACGACTGATCGAGATCGAGAGATCCCATCACAAACTGTGGTTGCTACTTCTTAGAAAACATCCAGAGGCAATGGAGATGTTCTCAAAATGATTGAAGCTGCAGACAAAAGCACAGGACTGCCATTAGCAAAAGGAAAGCAGTAGTCATCACAGAAAGAGGATGAACAGCGAAAATAAAGAAAAGCTCCTGAGCGACTGTGAAAGTTTCTCCGACATAAAAACTTTGTTTGTCTCGATCGGTGGGCGAGAACTATTCAGTCGATGCAGCAGTCTGCACTGTTTTCCAGGAAAAAACCATTCATCAAGAAAGAAAAAAAAAGGGAGCCCAGCTCCGATAATCGACACAGAGACAAAGGCGGAGGACTTGATCGACCGCAAAAACCTCCAAGGCTATGGCATTTCTGTCACGAACTTCTCACACCCACGAAAGAACTCGCAAGAACTTCGCAAACAACACTTCCAAGGCAAGGGTTTCTACACACCTGGAAGAAGATCCGTTGCTCAAACCTAAGATTTCTTCCAGGGATCTTGTGTGCGAGAGAGAGCGAGAGGTCCCATCCATCACACACGCTTTGAATGTAGTGCAATGGTGTGTGATGCATGGCATGACATAGTTCGCATTTTGCCCCCATCATGCATTGTGACATGTTGCATGATTCATGATTGCGACTATGATATATAGCTCTAGGCTATGCGTTACATACATAGAATGCTATGGGTGTGATGCATGGCCATGGATTATAGCGAAATCTCCACTGACAGCCGTATCTATACATTGTCTCGTTGTAATATATTCCCTTCACAATGCTTGCGTTAATTAATCGCGCAGGGCAGGACTGAGAAAGACGTTTTTGTCGAAAGGGTTTTATGCGAAATGCCCTTGTAGCTCAGTGGTAGAGCGCCAGTCTTGTAAACTGGAGGTCCAGAGTTCAACCCTCTGCGGGGGCAAAGTTAATTGCAATGTACTTTTTACATTGGTTTGTCCTGATCGCTACATGGAATCACTTGTGCTGATCAATTCGTAGCGTTTGCTTCCATTCTCCTTGATCGCGTTGGAGACCTTGGCAGCTGCCACGAGCAGGATCGCTCCGGCAGCTCGCAGCGCCACCGTCGGCTTCACGCCCGCGAAGATTTCCCAAAACATTGCGGTTTTCTCTTTTGGATCCCAACTCCTTCATCCACAAATTGACGAAGACGAATGGAGAATTTTGAGTGACTGGAGTGGGGAGTTTCTAGTTTTCATGTCGAGGCAGGACAGGAGCGAATACCTTGCAATTCCCGAGCGCCTCTCTAGCCCTAACCTTTCACATCTGGACAACTCGACAGCTCGCCACGTGTTCGCTTTCTAGGGAGGTCGTGAGCTCGATTCCTGCCAGCTACTTCTAGGGTTCTTGCGATGATAGGCGCCAGAGCTGTGAAGCAGATCGTCAATGTCGTGGACCGGCGTCTTGGGAAGGGCAAATCCGAGGTAAGCACGATGATCTTGATCTCATAGAATGCAAGCACAAGATCGCATTTCCAGGTCAGTGTGAATGCTCTCTCGTTTTTGTTCTCCGAGATCGTGCAGTACAACCAGACGCGAGTAGATAACATCGCAGAGCTCGAGCGCAGGTAAAAAATCTCGATGCTTCACTGTGAGAATGTATGTGATGGAAGTCTCTCAAAGATTGGAGGATCAGGGATATGGCGTTGGTCTCCGTTTCCTCGAGCTTTTGTGTCACAGAGAGAAGGTAAGAATCTCTAGTAGACGTGTTAATTTTTTGTTTTAACTCTCGCATAGGGTAACAAACGAGAGATACGATTGCTAGGAATCTTATCTTTTGTCCACACCACCGTCTGGAAGTCTCTCTTTGGAAAGGTAAGTCTCGTGGTTTTTCTTTCAGGCAAGTAGAAGTGATCTCTCCGAATAGGTTGCCGACTCGTTGGAAAAAGGCACGGAGCACGACGACGAGTACATGATCAGCGAGAAAGAACTTCTCGTGAACAAGTAAGTTTCTCTGGAAGTTTGTGCTGCGAAAAAACGCATTAATTTTGCCATGGTTTTTAGATACATCTCAGTGCCCAAGGACATGGGAGCGTTTAACTGCGGAGCATATGTCGCGGGTATTGTAAAGGTTGGGCATAGATGTCTCATTTCAAGTAAAAATTCTGAGGTTTTCTCTCCTCGCAGGGTGTGTTGGAAGGTGCTGGATTTCCTGCGAGAGTAACGGCTCATTACGTACCAATGGAAGGCCAGAGTCGGCCAAGGACAACAATTCTAATCAAATTTTCCGAGGAGGTAAGATAAAGCATCGTCCCTGCGGTTCTAGCTTTTAATCCTTTGCGGCGTAAAAATTCTGGCAGGTTTTGAGACGAGAGGCACGTCTTGGCTAGCATGAAATATGCATTGTAAGAAGAAGGCTGTGGCCAAAGAAACAAGTGAGCTTTTGTTTCCACTTATCAACAATTAACCAGCTTATGTGGACGAATAAAGGATGCCACATGTTTTACAGCAGAAGGCCACGGAAGCAAGTGATTGGGTAATGGCTGTGGCAATGGCGCCTTGCAATACATGCTCCACACCGGTCGTCAAGGGTTGCATTGATACGGCATCACAGGTATGCGAAAGAATGAACTAAATGGAGGTACCAAATTTCATGCTCTAAAGAACAACGTGATGAAAATCACTGTGTGGCTCATTCAATGGCCGCTCTGTGGTGTTTTTCAAATTCCAGCGCTTGAATTCTAGTCTCCCGGGTGCGCTGAAGAAGTCTGGATGTAATGTTTCGGCAAAATGCAAGCAGTTCGAACGAGCAAAGGTTTGCATTCATTTCTATATTGTTTGTATTTCTCATTCCTAACGGAAGTTTCTCTCCAGAAGTCTAAAAAGCACACGGAATTCAGGCTACATTCTTTCAGTCTAATAGGCTTATTCACGCTTGCTACCACCAGACCTGTCGAAGAAGTTTTCAACACCTGGGTGATGAGCGAGCAAGAGATAAAAAACATGTGTAAGCGTATTAATAGATACAGCTTGTCATCGGGAACTGCTGATTTTCTTTCCAGATATGTTTATTGCGATCCTGTTCTCGTTCGGGTGCTGCGTTGCTGGCTCCATGATTGTAAGTTCGTGCTTCGTTTGTAAAAGCTTGAGCTAAAGCATTTTTTATTCTTCTTACGTAACGCAATTCTAGGATCCTTACTATGATGGAGACGATTATCGTCGTGCCGGAGGTGATGGATCCGTTCACTGGCAATATGACAAGGCAAGTGTAGAAAACAAAAATCAGTTTCTAACAGAACGCTTAAACTTCGATACACAGACTGAAAGGGAAGAGATAGAAGCTCGTGAAGAACTTTGGGAAGAGGAGCTTCAGCGGGAACTCGAAGAGAAATCCAGGCTCCTGAAGCAAGTCGAGGAGAAAGAAAAAGAGCGGGTGTGAGGTATGACTCCACTGTCTATAATGTATAGATTCGCTCCGCGCAGGTTTTTAAGTACGACACCGTGTACTGCCTTTCGCGGAAACGCTTTGGATGGACAAGTCACGTCTTTGTTGGTTCTTACGTGCTTTTTTTTAAGGAGCAGATTGTTTTTACGTGGAACATACCTCAAGACAGACAGCCACCGGTTTTCGCGCTTTAGCCTGCGTGGATATCTGGTATGGAATTTCCTGTTTAGTTTTGCTTGCGATGCTTCTCTCGCCACTGACTTTTGTATGATTGAGAAGAATTTTCCCAGGACGAAGTAAACCTTTGCCAACGAAGCCGGTCTTTAAGCTTTTCTCGCATTTCTTTTCGGTTCTAATCAGACGCACAGGAGGTGATATGACACTGTCCGGGAGCCTTGTTTGTTTATGAATTTATCCACAGGACCTCAGGAATCGCGAGCACATGATTGGAACGTGAATTCGGGGGCCCGACTTTAGTCCCACAGTGATCATCACAAGTGCTGCCACTGCGCTGCCGCCCACCCCGTTGCTTCTGAAACATCAAAGTGGCACTTCTTCCTTCGGCCCAAGCTCTGATATTCCAAGTACGTGATGTGGCTTCTGGAGAAGTTCTTCTATTATCATGCCTTGGTGCTTCCACTGTTGCAAGGTACTCTTGCTTTTCCAAGGTTTTATTCTATTCGGGAATGTTTAAAAGCTTGTGTTTCTCTCCTGTTCGTCGCAGGTTTTGTAGGTGACGCTAAAGCCATACACGATTAATCGGTGGGTTTGGTTTGGTTGCGTTTGGTTCGGTCGCTCTCACCACCAAACTTTTGCATCAGACCGGCGCATTGGATCCAGAGAAAGGGTCTTATCCATGGAAAGGGGTGATGAGAGACTGGAACTAGTCTGGAGGACGACAGACAGGGAAAGCGAAAAAAAAAAGGCGAGAGAGAGAGAGAGAGAGGAAAAAAAAGAGAGGAAAAAGGGCAAAGAATGTTACTTTTTTGCTTTTTATATCAAGCGTTTAAGCTGCTCGTCTTTAATCTCCTACACACGGGGATCTCGATCGACTCTCCAGCTAAAGTAAGAGGAAGAGGTAGCGAGCGAGGGATATTCGCTGCCGGTTTGGCAGGAGATTCCTTCCTCTCTCCCGCCGTGTTGTGACTCGTGTCAGCGTCTACGCGCATACAAACCGGTAAAACGACCGTGGGTTTGGCCGCATATTCCGTGTGGAGCCCCATCGGCGCCGTCCGCGTGGCAGCGCGGCTGGCCCTGGCCGTTGGCAGCCCCCCGCCGCGAGTTTAAAACGCCGTCAGTTTGCGTCCGCCGTCTGGCATTGTTCCATTCGTGCGTTTGTGTGTGTGCGTTTTGCGGCATACCGCGTCGGCCGGCTGCGGTGTGTGTGGAGTGTCCGCCTTTTTTGACGAGCATGGCGTGCATTGCCCTGCGCCTTTCCCTTGCCCCTAGTCTTCCTAGGTAAAAAATATTTCCCTTTCTCTCCCGGTCAGTCTTGCTCTTGCCGCTTGGATGCGCGCCTCCGACGCAAGCATCGGTTAGGTTTCTTTCGGCGATGCGCGGCTCGGCGGCGAGAAGCAGGCGCTGGCGCCGAGAAATCTGGCGGCGCGTCCAGGTAACCGATTCGTCAGCTGGATCGCGCTCGCGAGGGGAAATTTTGGGGGGATTGCCGCGGCGCCGTCGGGGAATCGAGCGATGAATTGGTGCTAGCGGGATTATGGCCAGGAGCGGTGGGGATGCCCTCAAAATCCAGGAGAACGTCTTCCGGGGTCATAGGGAGAGAGTCTTTGACGGGAATTGGCCCCCTCTGGAGCATGGCGGCGAGCACGAAAGCGTCAAGGCGGATAGATTCGGCGGTGACGTGAGTTGGATCTCCCAGATTCCGCAATGCGTCGTCTTCACTCCCTCAATCGACGAGTTCAAGGATCCCCTTGCTTACATTTCCAGCATTTCTCCACTGGCTTCGAAATATGGTTCGTTTCGTATTCCTCTAGCGTTTCTTCCTCTTCCTCATCCCCTTTGTTTCGTATGATTTTTACTAAGTCGAATTCGCGCAGGTATATGCAAGATCATTCCTCCAATTCTACCTTCCGTCCCGGCCGGCAGGGTTCTCATGAAGGAAAAGTCTGGGTTTAAGTTCAGCACGCGAGTCCAGCCCATGAGCCTCTCGGATTGGGATAGTGACAATAACAAAGTTACATTTCTGACAAGCGCGCAGTAAGTGGTGTTGTGGCGACCTTGGGAGTTTACAATGCTAACAGGCTTCTGTTATGTTGCAGGCGCTACACTTTCTCGGAGTTTGAGAAGATGGCCAACAAGTTCCACTCGCGCAGGTTTTCCACTGCTGCTATTCAGCCACCTTTGTTTGTCGAAGCCGAATTTTGGAAGGAGATGCTTGCCGGGAAGTCTGACCACATTCAGTACGCCAGTGACGTTGATGGCAGTGCCTTCTCTTCGAGCCCTGCTGACCCTTTAGCCTCCAGCAATTGGAACTTGAAGGTAGGCGGGTAGGACTTGGAAAGAGTGTTGTTTTTTAATTGCTCTTCCTTTCAGATTGTTTCTTCTCTGCCAAAATCTATATTGCGTCTACTCGAGACAATTATTCCCGTAAGCATGTAGAATTCTGTGGTTTTGTGGTTTTTGACTCGGTTGTCAATCTTGGCAGGGAGTCACTGAACCTATGCTGTATATTGGGATGCTGTTCAGTATGTTTGCGTGGCATGTTGAGGATCATTATCTTTACAGGTAAGATGGATTGCAACTACCTTTCGCTCTGTTTATGCGTTTCTTTTTTAATTCAGCATCAACTATCATCACTGTGGGGCCCCGAAAACATGGTACGGTGTTCCAGGAGAGGCAGCTCAAAGATTCGAGAGTGTAGTTAAGGAAGAAATATACGCTGAGAAGCTGCTGTCGGAACATGGTCAAGGGGCTGCTTATGATCTGCTTATTGGAAAAACAACGATGTTTCCTCCGAACATTCTCGTCAAGCATGGTGTACCGGTCTATAAGGCTGTGCAAGCTCCAGGAGAATATGTCCTCACCTTTCCGCGTTCATATCACGCTGGTTTCAGCCACGGTTAGTTTACTTGAAAAGACTTTAATGGCGTTTATGACGTTGTCTTCTTTGCTGTTGTGCCAGGTTTCAACTGTGGAGAGGCAGTTAATTTCGCTATGGCAGACTGGTTCCCTTTCGGTGCTGCTGCTTGTCGTCGTTATTCGTTGCTGAATCGTATGCCGCTATTGCCCCATGAAGAGCTTCTCTGGAGAGAAGCGCAAGGCTTGGATGCTTCAGACAACGAAAAAAAACAAAATGCCGAAAGCTTAATGCAAATGCCGGTCAAATCTGCCTTCGTGCAGCTGATGGCCTTTCAGCACAAGGTCAGATGGCTGTTGAAAGAACGAGGTGCCGCAATCTACACGTCGTTGGCTGCTCCTATCAATATTCCTTGCAGCCTATGCAAACACATGTGCTACGTCTCTTTTTTGACGTGCAAATGTTTTCCAGAGCCGACATGCTTAAATCATGGTAAGCGTTTTGTTCTTCCTTTTTCTATGCATCTCTTACAAATTTCTGACTACAGCTCAAGAAATGCGCAAGTGCCAATGCGGAAAAGAAAGGCAGGTCTTCTTGCACAGGGATATCAAGAAGATGGATGCGGTGGCACTTCGATTTCAAACTGTCGTTTCACCTCTACCTGTTGTTGACGATGGCATGGTTTTCGATTCGGCTTTACTGGAGGAAGATTTTCTTGACGGCGAAGAATACAGTGGTTATGTGCCGTTTGACAACATCGATGCCCCAGACTTGGAGTCACCTATCATTTTTGGTTCTTCAGTCGTCACTACGAATAGTGACGCTGACGCGGATGCAAAGAAATCTGTGGACACTTGTGTGAACAAGGCACCTGTAAGTGCAAAGTCATTTGATTGCTTTGTTTTAATCTAGTTTTTTGTTGCTATAGAAACCAGGAGTAGCTGTTCGCTCGATGCCTTCGAAGCGGACCAATGAGAGAAATCGTTTGAGTCTATGTTTCAAGAAGGAACCAAAAGACGTGAAGGAACTCAATTCTCAAAATGTGGAGGTAGCTATCAATTCAAATTTTGCTATGATTTTATTTGATTAAGTGAATTCAGCAGGGAGAGGTTGCCAAACAGCAGCACGTGGTTAAAGTTTGGCGGGCATCTTCTGGAGAGTCGGCTTTACTGCTTAGAGACATTATCTCAGAACTTCACATTTCGGGTTCTGTAGAAGAGGTAATCTTTCTATGTTCTGTTGAGCGTCAAACAAACTCTGTTGTGAACAGATCAAACGAAAATGGCGAACTGAGGTCTCAAATTTACACTTCGTATGCGTGAATGACAATGATACCAATCATTCGGCACTGACATACAAGGTTCGTTTGACAAGCTAGCTGTACGTGGCTGTGCTGACTTGTGGACTGTTCAGGCTTGCCAACGATTGAAGAGGATATTTTCCCCCTCGCAAGCGGAAGAGCTGGAAGGTTTCTTTAGACGGGATCCTGCTAATCAGAGTACAGATAGCTCCGTCCTAGGAAAGCGGGAAATTAACAAAGCAGATGGACATAGAGAGAAAGGCTGCTCCCGGAAGAGGCCCTGTCAGGATAGCGGCTTGCTAACGTTTCCAGCGGGAAGGCCAAGGAGCCAGTCACTACCAGCAGAGCAGTCATTTTGTTTGTCATCCACGTCCGATTCCCAAGCTGACCAAGATTTTGTAGCAACTGACTGCCAGGCGGACAGGGGGATTAAAACTAACAGGTCGCACTGCTCTGCTGCGGATTCTAACACTCGTCATCAGCTAGGAAGGTGGGATGGAACGAGGCCGAGTGTAGATAGTGTAAAGGGAGCAGCTGGTTTAGACGCAGACCGGGACAGGCCCAGGAAGGTGTTTCCAAGATTCAAAGTGAAAGGTCCGTCCTTGCCACCTTTCAGGGGTGCTGAAGGTTCCGGCGAGAACATTCTCGTCTCCAGGGGCAGCACTCATGCGGATGGCTTGAGACGGTCGGTAGAGAGCTCTTCTTACTCGAGGTTTGAGCATAGCTGCAAGGACTATTCTCAAGCACACAGGTCCCAGCGCACTAGGTAGCACGGGATTGATTTTAACCATTCTTTTGGCCACGTGATCATCGGTCGATTGCTTATCCTCGCAAGGTGCGTCTGTACAAATTCATTGTTTGGTTGATCACCACTTAGCTTGTTTGGAAGTTCCTGTTTAGCTTCTAGCTAGCATTTCATTCTTTCGGCCTCAACTGCATTGAGGCCGGCGGGGCGCGCGAACAAGGAAAAAGCTTGATCCCGCGCCGCGATTGTTTTTCTTTTCTCAACTAATCTCAAACTGGTACACTATTCTTTCGATTCTTTAATGATGCGCTTTTTTCTGGTGTTCTTCCAGTTAGGAAGAACTCTTGTCCGTGTAAAGCCTGAGCTCGCTGGCCAGCTCGTCGGCCTTTTGGATCATCCCGGCCCGGCAGTAGGCAGAGACGACAGCGTCACAGGTCCCAGGCCCCGGCGTGTGGCCATACTTGATCATCTCCTCGAGAAGCTCGTGAGCCTGCTGAGGCTGGTGGGCCTTGCACAGCGCAAAGACAACCGTGGCAAAGGTGGCAGCCGCAGGGACATATCCTCTCTGGATCATCTCCTCGTAGAACTGGACCGCGTCGTCCGTCCGCCCGTCCCGGCACAGCGCGTCGAGAATGATAGCGTACATGGCGACGCTGGTCGGGCAGGGGCCGCCTTCCGAGTTGAGCTGGTCCAGGTACTGGAGCGCCTGATCCGTCCTCCCGGCCCGGCAGCAGCCAGCGACGAGGATGTTGTAAGTCACGGTGTTGGGGACGAAGCCGCGGCTCCGAAAGTCCGCCACCAGCTCCTCGGCCTTGCGCACCTGGTTGGACTTGCAGTAGCCGTCGACGACGCAGTTGTACGTGTAGATGGTCGGCGGGCAGCCCCGGCGGGTGATCTCCTCGAGCAGCTCCAGCGCGTCCTCCATCCGGCCCTCGCCGCACAGGCCGTCCACCAGGCTCGTAAAGGTGACGACGTCGGGGCTGAGCTTGTTGGCAACCATCTGCTGGAAGAGCTCGTAGGCGTCGTCCAGGCGGCCCATCTTGCAGAAGGCGGACATGAGCGTGGTGTAAGTTATCACGTCCGGCGCGCAGTTGTCGTCCACCATCTTCCCGAGCAGCCGGATCGCCTCGTCCATGTCCCCGGCCCGGCAGTAGCCCCCGATGAGCGAGTTGTAGGTGATGGCGGTCGGCGCGCAGCTCATCTCCTCGAAGATGTCCACGGCGTCGCGCAGCCGGCCCGCCTTGCAGAGACCATCGATGACGGTGGAGTACGTGACGATGTCCGGGGTGAAGCCGCGGCGGGTGACTTCGCCCAGCAGCTCCAGGCCGCGGCCGACGTCGCGCGCCTTGCAGAAGCCGCCGATGAGCGCCGTGTAGGTGATGATGTCCGGGTGGCA
>NW_003314410.1:0-72696 GCF_000143415.4 Selaginella moellendorffii | reverse complement strand
ACCAGCGCCACCGCCTCGTCCAGCCGCTCGCACTTGCACAGCCCGTCCACCAGCGCCGAGTACGTGATCGCGTTCGCCGCCATGCCGCGGTGGAGCATCTCCTCGACGAGCTCCCGCGCGTCGTCGACGCGGTCACCCAGGCACAGCGACTGCACGACGACGGTGAGCGTGGTGTTGTCCGGGACGTGCCGCGCGGACACCATCTCCTGCAGCACCTGGACGGCGTCGCGCAGCCGGCCCGCCTTGGACAGCCCGTGGACGAGCTTGGTGTACGTGAGGAAGTCCGGGGGGTGGGCGTCGTTCATCTGGCGGTACACACCCAGCGCGTGGCGGAGGCGCCCCGCGCGGCACAGCCCGCCGATGACGACGTTGTGGAGGAGCGTCCCCGGGTTCATGCCGCGCGACTTCATGTCAAGCAGCAGCCCCATGGCCTCGTCCAGGAGCCGGGCCTTGCACAGCGGGTGGATGAGGTTGTAGTACGTGGTGTGGTTGACGGCGCCCAGCTCCGCCATCTTGTCGAAGAGCGCCATGGCGGTGGTGGTGTCGCGGGCGTCGCACAGCTCGGCAAGGATGGTGTTGAGCTCGACCGGGTCCGGGGAGAGGCCGCGGTCGCGGATCTCGTCCAGGAGGAGGGGACCGAGGTGGCGGAGCTTGGCCGAGGCGTGGAGGCCGCGGAGCACGACCGCGAAGGTGGAGGAGTCGGAGGGGTAGCCGGCGTCGAGCATGGCGAGGAAGAGGCGGAGGGCCTCGTGCTCGGCACCGCTGGAGGCGAGCAGGAGCTTGAGCAGCGCGTTGTAGGTGTGCTCGTTGTGATCGAATCGGTCGCCGGCCCAATGGAAGAATGCCACGGCTTGGTTCACGCCCGGGAGGGACTCGACGACGCTGGCCACCATCGCCGCCGTGAGCTTCTTCTTCTTCTTCTTCTTCTCGTCCTCCTTCCATCGCTTGTCGAGGGCGCTGGCGCGCTCCTCGCTGCTGGAGCTCGAGAAGATCCCGACCAGATCGTCGAAATCGGTGGAGGACGATGTGGAAGAGGCGGCGTCCTTGCCGTTGTTCTTGAGCCAGGCGAGGATCCTGCTATCGACAATCGGCGGCGGCTCTGGATTGTTGCTTACCTCGAGCTTGAGTGTGCTCCCAGAGGAGCGCTTGCGCCAGGAGGAGGAGGGAGATGGGATGGACGTAATGGAGGCGCGCACCAGTGCCGCAGCCATGCATTCTAGATAAACCCTAAAAACGTGGAGGCAAAAAGGAATTGCGTCAGCCGGGAGTCGAACCCGGGTCTATTGCTTGGAAGGCAATTATCGTAACCGTTGGACTACTGACGCATTAACAGTCTTACTTAGCTTAAAATAATACTAAGCTAAACTAGAGGTTTTAGACAATAATTGCGTCAGCCGGGAGTCGAACCCGGGTCTATTGCTTGGAAGGCAATTATCCTAGCCGTTGGACTACTGACGCATTAATAATCTTGCTTAGATTAAAATGATACTAAGCTGGAAAACAAAAAACGATATGATTATCTTAGACAAAAAGGTTAGCTGGATAAACCCTAAACAAAAGCCCTTCAACGAAAAGGATTGCGTCAGCCAGGAGACCGTTGCTTTGATAATATTTGTTAGCTTAAAACACACTAATTAGCTGTCATAAAAGCTCTTAAATAGGTCTTCTCCAGATTTAGGGTTCGTGGAGATGGAGGGCAAGAAACCTTTGCTGGTGTTGGATATGGATGGCACTCTCATCACCTCTTGCAACATCAAGAGCCCGGTGTGCAAAGATCCCAAATTCAAGCACGATTTCGCGCTTAAGATTCCCCACTCTCCACGATACACGGAGGAGCTCCTCGTCACCAAGCGCCCAGGGCTGGACAAATTCCTGCGCGATCTATCCTCACACTTCCACATCATCGTCTTCAGCCACTCCCCGTTGATCGTCGTGAGCAAGGTCTTCGACGTGATCGATCCATCGAAAGAGCTGGTGTCGCACAGGATTGGATACGATTCGTGCCCGAAGAGCATCAAGAGCCTGGAGCCGGGGATTCTTGGGCTTGCCGAGGTCGATCTCAAGAGGACAATCTGGATTGACGACTCTCCTCTGCCGTTTAGTGGGTATCCGGGGAATGGGATCGTTGTGCCTCACTTTGGGCCGGGAGATCACCGGAGGGATCGAGTGCTCATCGATTTGCTGCCGGTTCTAGTCGCGATGTCCACTGTGGAGGACGTGAGAGAGTCGATTGCGTTGTACAAGGCTAGGAAATGGTGGCACCCATGGTCGGATGCCGCGAAGAATTGGTTGGATTCTCTTCTTGGATGGTTTTTTTGATAGGCAATAAGAAACATTCTAATGTTCTTCATAGAATCATAGTTTAGGGTTTTTCTAGGGTTTTCGGGAGATGGTTGCAGGCAAGCTGCGCTACCTGGTGCTGGAGCTTCTAATCGACGCCGCCAGGAAGAAGCAGCATCGCTTCTCGCAGAAGCACGTCTTTGGAGCGATCAAGAAGAGCGTGCAAGACAATTTCGGCCTCTACGGCGCTGCCATTTGCGCCAATTACCTCCAAGGTACTCGCTCATGGATCTATCTTTCGTGTAGCTCCTTAATCTTTCTGGCGGCAGTGAAGTATTTCAATCCTGTCACGAACATCGTCGTGGTTCGATGCAGCCGCCAGGAGTACACCAAGATTTGGAGCTCCATAACTTTCATACGTGCCATCGAGAACATTCCAACGCTCTTTAATCTCCTCATTCTATCTGGTAAGAGCTTCACTTCGTTCTAGTAGCGCTCTAACGGAGCTCCAGGAAGCACGAGAGCTTGCCGGAAGAAACTCGAGCAAGTGGAAGCTGATCGCTTGGAGCTCCTCGAGAAAACACCGGGATTGAATCTCTCGCCAGAAGAAATCAAGGAAGCCCAAGCTTACACCAAGCGAAATGTATCTCTGGAATAGGAGTTTCAGAACAAATCTCTCGAGGTAGTTCACCTTTTATTGCGGGAACTTGCAAATCAATCTTTCCTGGAGTTTACTCGTCACTTGGATGCCACAGTTATAAACACTCGGGCAGAGTGTCCTCTATCTCCAACCAGCATAAGTTGGCCAAAAACGTAGTCCGCGAGGAGCTTTCCATCCGTGAGGCCGAGGCGGAGCTCGAATGACGCTTCCTGATGCGGTCCAAGAGTGAAAGTAGCCGGCACGATGTCCGCCGTGACGTTTTCGGGCCGGACCAGCGCAGCAGTGTACGTTTCCGCGACGTCGCTCACGCTGGAAACTCTTCTCCGGACGACAACGTTTCCTTTCAAGCTGGAGACGGTGATGGAGGGGGAGTTGAGATTGTAGGCGGCGTCCATAGCTATGGAGCAATCGGAGTGCGTTGCCTGCTTGACTGCATCTTTCCAGGCCTGCGTAGTGTTGAGCGAGCACATGAAGCTCACATAGTCTTGATAACCTGACCATCACTTGAAGAATCAATGAGAAGAACTTAAGAGTTTTCTACTCTCTTTACCTGCGTCAAAGACAATGCCGGGATCCAGTGCTGCTGATACATTAACAAATCCGGCTCCAAAGTCGAAAGGTGTTCCAATCACCACTTGATCAGTGACGGCCTGGATGATACCACCTTTGGAGTCTACGACCGAAGCAGTAGTCATTATGGACGAAGAAATCATGGCCGGAGTCCAGCTCGGGTGCTTTTGCTTGATCAGCGCTGCGACGCCAGCAATGTGAGGAGCTGCCATGCTTGTTCCCGAGCAGAGCACAAACTTAGAGCCTGGAAAAACAAGACTTAGAGAAACTGGAAACTGAAAATGGCACTTCTACCTGTTTCCACGGGTGCTGATGGAGACCATGCTCCCCATATCCCTTCACCAGGAGCAAGAATGTTTGGCTTGAGGACATCGACGGGTTCTTCCTTGTTGTTCAAGAGATTAGGCCCGCGAGACGAATATGGAGCGACAATCGGGACGGTCCTGTTGTATTCGACGGAGTTCTTATTGATCCTAGCAACAGCTTTTTTGGTCTGAGAGGAGTAGTAATCCAGAAACTCCTGAAATAAGAACACGTTAGTAATTCTGGGGTCGAAGAAAGCGTTTGCTCACCGAGCTAGCATTAACAGTGTTGATGACGAGCCCCGGAATTGGCAGAGAATATAGGGATGTCATGTATCCATCGTAAGGGGACGACGGATCCAGCAGCATTACGAATCCGGCAGCACTCAGGTTCTTCGCTGCGTGCGCAACACTGAGAACGTTTGGAATGCTGATGCTGTCGAGGGAGCTGTATTGGCAGACAAAAATTGTACCGCGAACTAGAGACCGGTTAAATCGAGAAGAATCGACGCAGCTCTTTTCCGAATAGTTGCTTCCAACATACGAGTCCTCCGCCATGAGAATCGGGTAGCTCTTACGTTGAGGAGTCGGGGCTGTATCTTTATGTTAGCAAAGAAACGTAACCATTGACATGGCCATACTTACGTGATAATACTTGACCATCAATTGTTTTCCCGTTTCCAAGCTGCACTGACGCCTTGTAGTGCCGTCCA
The DNA here is from genome assembly GCF_000143415.4 of Selaginella moellendorffii. Classification (NCBI taxonomy): domain Eukaryota; kingdom Viridiplantae; phylum Streptophyta; class Lycopodiopsida; order Selaginellales; family Selaginellaceae; genus Selaginella; species Selaginella moellendorffii. The sequence goes on along the minus strand of NW_003314410.1, from coordinate 68,170 downwards.
GTGTTGCCAGCGGCCACAGTCATCACCCACGGGCTAAAGCTCCTGACTGAACTCTTGGCCGGGCCCAAATTCCCGGCGGACTGTACCACATAAACTCCAGCGTGAACAGCAGAGAGCAGCGCTTGCTCAACCGGGTCCATAAAAACGGAAGTCGCATCAGTTACATTTTCCGAGCCCAGTGACAGGTTCAGTATATCAACTCCGTCTCGAACAGCCTGCATAGTGTTATAAAAAGGGAGACTTGCCCTTCATACCTGTTCAATGGCTGCAATTATATCTGAAACAAATCCGTTCTCACCAAACACTGCTTTGTACACTGCAATCCGTGCACGAGGTGCCATTCCGCTCGCAAGTCCGTAGTTGACACCGTCGACCACCACCGGAACGCCGCTGTTGCCACCAGCAGTTGACGCTACATGGCTGCGAGATTATATCAAGTTAGAGAACTGGAAAGTTTCTGAAGTTAATACTGCACCTTCCATGTCCGTCAGCATCGAACGCTGTGCCATCTCCATTGGAGTAGCCCACAGACTTTCCGAACAACTGAGCTCCAATTACTTTCCCGTTGCAAGCACTCGCCGGAAAACCATGGCCGGACACACATTTTCCCTTGTAGTGCGGAACTGGACGGAAAGGCTTCTTCGAGTTCCCCGCGAAGCTTGGGTGATCGGGGTTGATGCCCGTGTCGACAATGCCAATGACAATTCCTTCACCAGCATGTTTTAGGCCGCCAAGTTGTGGCCACGCACCGTGTTGGAGGTCCAAAAGCTTTGGAGTGTACGTTGTCACTGCTCGCATGATTCTTTCTTTGGTGACGAGCTTCACACCCTGGGTGGATTTGAGCTTAGCTGCCTGTAACAGGATTGAATTTGTCAAGAATCCGCATATGATCCATTCTCTTCTTACTTGTTCCTCCGTGATATCCACAGCAAATCCATGAAGCAGATGGCTGTAACTGTATAGCTTCGTGTACGATTCCTCCCCGAAAGTGGACGCAAGTAGAAAATCATGTTGAGCGGTTAAGTATGAGGAATAAATCTGGACTTGATCACTGCACAAAGGAACAAAACTCGTAAACCTGCTTTATCACTTAATGAAATTGAGAACCTTGAGCTATCGATTTTGGTTGTTGCCTTGTTATGAACAACAGGCTCACCGTCTAACAACGCAATGTAAACTTCGGCATGTACGAGTAGGATGGACGAGGCAGAAACCAGAAGCCATATCCACAGACTGGCATCCATTTAATCTGGACCAAACTCATTCCTTGAGTCTCTTACATTTAATTTGCGCTCCCGACGGAATTCGCAAGGAAATAGCTTTTGTATTCAAGTGAAAAAGTCACGTACATTTCATTGTCTGAAAAAAATGCGAGCACTGTTAGAACAAAAGTTGCCAGTGACGGCCACCTACAGTATCGGTGTTGATTTACTTTCAAAGGAAGAAAGAATAGTAAATGGAGTCATCTCAAGCGCAGCGAGAGAACGTAGCAATCAGGTGGATCAAGTCGGATATAATAGTTGAAGATAGTGTCCACAATCTGGAAGTCGAAGTTTTTGTAAAACTCCATGGCTTCGTCGTTGTTCGTTTGTACGTGCAAGTAAACATCGACAACGCGCGGGTCTTGTTGGCACAAGCCCAGCACACTTTGGAGGAGCTTTGAGCCTAGATAGAAACTCGCAAATCAAAAAATAAACCAACGAAATAAACTTGAATCACCTATTCCCATTCTTCGATAAGATGGAAGAACTCCCAGCGTCATAATGTAGACCCTGATATAAGGGCCTGTTTCTTCAAGCCTACAGGCAATGTTGCCAACGCAAGCGTCCTTGTAAAAAGCTGGAAGGCACGAAGAAAACGTAAGAAAGGAGCTTGAATCTGAAAGAAAAGAACTGTGTCGCAAAGGAAGAAAAATCATGAAGAAGATAAAAAAAACTAGAAAAACTAGAGACTGGAAGTGTGATTTCGCTGGAAAGATACACGATCCCACAATATATCAAGTGTCATTGTAAAAAGCTGGAAGGCACGAAGAAAACGAAGAAAGGAGCTTGGATCTCAAAGAAAAGAACCGTGTCAAAATAACACGTCTAGCAAAGGAAGAAAAAGTCTTGCAAGAATGCACGAACCCAGGAAGAAGATAACACTAGAAAAACTAGACACTGGAAGACAGAATTCGCTGGAAAGATACACGATCCGACGATATATCTACGCAATGCAGTGATAGAACACCCAAATGCGATCCATAGACTGATTGATCGACCGAGATCGACTGACCTAGCTTCGTGTAGCTCCCCGCGAGCACGGCATCCCGGTAGTAAGTGTCCTTGTACTTGACCGGAAAGAGGCACGCATTGAGCCGCTGGAGGCTCTGGCGGAGATCACTGGCACTCTCGCCATCGCAAATGCGTATAGTCTCCTCCATTAAAACCAAAATGTTTAGGGCTCCATCGTGTTTGAATAACCTTTATCGTCATCTCTTCATCCAGATAGAAATCTCCACGTGGTTAGATGCCTCGCTGACACGTGGCACCTTGCTTACGAAAAACCTGGACCATGAGAAACAAATGCCAACGTGTGGAAAACTGGAGCCATACGATGGTACTTTGAACGGCCGTGATTTTGTCTTTTACCGTTGTATAACTGCAGGGGTAGAAATTTTATTAGGGCTGACCCATTCCGGGCGATCGGGAATAAGTCTCGCTCCAATTTTCTCGTCCGGATGGATCGATCGATCGAGGTATGAGCGGCTGCTGAGAAGTGATTGCGGACGACGAGATGATCGCGGCCATGGCTGGCAACGCATTTGCGGCATCGTGCCCGTGCTCCACAGTTCACAGGCTCCGGATGTCGGAGTTTCGCAAGGATTACGATGCGCAGAGCTTCGCGATGCCGCCGGGGAGCGCCAGATCCAGGAAATCCTTCAGCGTCTCGGCCAAGAGCGAGAGAAGAGGGGCTGCTTCCACAGCGAAATCGGAGGGCAACAGGAGCTTCTCCAGGCGGTCTGTCATGGGGCTCGTCGCGTTGGTGTCGCCAGTGCTGCTTATCTCGGGAGGAGCAAAATCCGACGTTCCACACATAGAGGGTCAGTGCTTCTTTTTTCGATTTACCTTGACTTTGTTTGCTTTGGGTTCCAGAATCCGAGAAACTGAGGCTCGACATGCTCCAATCCATCGAGAGGAGAATTGCCAGCAGGGCGGAGATATTGGCAAGCATTGAAACTCCTGCCAGTACCACTGCACCATCTCTCAAGGAGGAAGCTATAGCTAGCGTTTCAAGTGAAGATTTATCAGTCGGCAAGGAAGTGGAGACCGTTACCCCTGCTCCATCTGTCAACGAGGAAGCTATAGCTAGCGTTTCGAGCTCTGCCCCTGAAGATTTATCAGTCGGCAAGGAAGTGGAGCGCGTCTCATCCGATATTGCAGCACTTCCGGAGTTGCAAGTTGCGGCTACTCCTCCGGTTTTATCTTCCTCGTCCCCGGAAGAGAAAGTCGTAGAGGCAGTCACAGCTCTCGAAGAGGTAATCGAAGAACTTGCCGATGCTTGACTCACTGTGTTTAAATTCCAGAAAAGCTCTCCGGAGAGTGGACCACTAGGATTTTTAAATCTATTCGGAGTGGTCGGATCGGGAGTTCTTGGTGCGCTATATTGGTTGGAAGGTCGAGCTAAAAAAGCTACGAAGATGGCGTTAGCAGAGGTACATGCTATTTCTATTTGTGTCACTAGACATGGACACTCATCTGCCGTTGCGACCAGGCCAACTCGAAATTGGAAGAATCACAAGCTGCTATAATCGACATAAAGAGAAAACATCATACGGAGTTGGCTGATCAAAAGTCGGATCTTATGAATAAGCTGACCGGATCAGAAGAAGAACGTGTAGAACTTTGCAACGAAATTACCATCCTCAATTCGAATGCAAAGGAGATGCAGCTAAAGCTGGACAGCCAGAAAAACGTCAATCAGAACCTTGACAAGAAGGTGAAGGCCTACAGAGAAACAATCCAGGCCCTGGAGAGCAGTGTGCAAGCCGTCGAAGACAAGCTTGTGCAGGAAGAGCAGCGAAGGCAAGGTCTAGAGACCGAAGTCCGGAATGGAGGAGTTCAAATACGAGAGAGAGAAGAAAAGCTCGTTGGTCTAGAGGCAACCATTAAGGAACAGGAAAACACCGAGCAAGAGCTACGGTCAGACATTTTCACTACGAGAACTGCGTTGGTCGACGCCGAGGACAGGATACAAAACCTCGTGAAAGAGTTGATCGTATCGCAGTCATGTCTGGAGGAGAGAGGGGACACTGTGCATGATTTGGAGGAACGTCTCGCGCAGGCAACAGCGAGAGCAGAGCAAGCGCAGCAAAGCTTGGCCAAAGCACAGGAGGAACTGACTGAGCTCCAAGCTGTGAGCAAGGAGCAGCTTCAAGTTGTAAATGCGGCACTAGCTTCCAAGGAAGGCGAAGTACAGGCAGCAAACTTGGAGCTGGATGCCGCTCGTGCCGAGGCTAAACAATCCGGCCTCGTCATAGAGAACTTCCAGCAGCAAGTGGAAGAACTGGAGCGAATTGTGGCACGGGAGCACGAGTCAGTGCAAAAGTTGACAGAAGATCTGAACTCCGCAGTCAATAGCCTTCGAGCGAAGACGAACGAGGCGTCGGCACTGGGCGCCGAGCTGACGTCCTACCAGAAGGAAATAGAGTCCCTGAGGAAGCAAAAGGAGGAGAGCAAGGCGATGACGGAGACAAAGCTGAAATCGCTGCGAGAGTCACTGCAAGCAGAGCAACTGGTGACGAGCCAGATGAAGCAGGAGCTGGACAACACGCGGACGAGCTTCCAGGCGTCGTCGATGGAGGTGAAGTCCCTGAGCGAGAAGCTGAAAGAAACGTTCCTGGTGAACAAGAAGGTCCAAGAGGAGCTAGAAGACGTCCGCCAGACGGCCGACGGCACCCTGGCTCTTCTAAACGACGAGAAGAAGAAGGTGGCGCTGGCGGAGCAGCAGTACATGGAGACGCAAAAGGCTCTGGCCAGGGAGGAGCTACTCGTCCAGAGCTTGAGGTCCGAGTTCTCCAAGGCCATGGACGCCATGAACGACCTCCGCAAGCACCTCAACGCTCTGTCCAAGGACTTGCAAGACGCAAACGTCAAGGTGGCGTCGCTGGAGACGGAGAAGGCCATCCTCCAGGACGCACTCGCCAAGGAGGCGAAGGTGGCCAGGAAGTTCAAGGACAAGGCGAGCTTCGCGGAGGGGGAGCTTACAAAGGTGGTGCGAGAGCGAGAAGGCTCGGTCTCCAAGGCTCGGAAGCTCGAGGACGAGCTCTCGGCGGCGGAGAGCGAGATGGGGAAGCTCAAGCAGCAGATGGTCGTGATGGGGACCGTCATCGACTCGGCCGAGACGAGGATGGGAAGCATCCACCAGGTAAATGCCGAGGTAGCCTCTCTGGCTAGAAAGTTTGAGGGCGTCGTCTCATCTAATGTGGAACAAAAACAAACACTCAAGCGTCAGGTACTCAAGCCGCTCGTCCGTCGCTAACATAAGTTTTCTTCTCTCCTTCTCGAGAACCAGATGGATAAATTGAAGGAGCAGTCCAAGGCAGCGTCTGATATCACCAGAGAGCTCAAGAACATGAAGAGGCTGCTCAATCACTTCCAACAGGTAAGTGGTTCTAAGTTACTCTTCCAAGTTTGTTCTTGAGGTAAGTGGTTCTAAGTTTCTTAATGCTTTTCTTTGAGTTTTTCATTTTTGAGCTAATTGGTTCTAAGTTAATCTTGCTGAGCTTCTTAGAGTTTTCTTTTTTTGGTTTTTCATACTTGAGCTAAGTGGTCTAAGTTACTCTTCCAAGTTTCTTCTTGAGCCCTTAGCGTTGTTTTTAATTCTTGAGAGTTTCACTAACAACCTTGTTCTTTCGCAGAATCTAAACGAAGCGGAGCTCGATCGAGTAGAAGCTGAGGCTGCGTTGCAAGCGGCCGTGCAGAGAAACATGGTGACAGTGTCGGAAGAAGCTTAAAACAGGAAGATCTTCCAACGTGTATAGTAAAACTTGCTTAGCTTATAGAATATTCTGTTACAAGAATCTGCCGTCAGTGCAGGAATATACCGTTGTTTGAATGAGGGCAAAGACCAGTGAGTAATATTGTTTTTTCTTCTTGTGCGCTTGGCGGGCGAGAGCTATGGAAATCCCCGAGAATCTCAAGGAGCGATTCACTGCGATGGGGAGCAAGCTCAAGATCGGCGGCGCCGAGGTCGGCCGCAAGGTCTCGGCGCGGATGACCGTGGTGGGAGGTAGGGTCAAGGAGCTGTTCCAGCCGCCATCGCCGAGCGAGCGGATGATCGAGGAGGCGACGGCCGCGAACCTGCGATCGCCGGACTGGGGGAGGTTCATGGAAATCTGCGACATGCTCGGCGATGGCCGGGTCTCCGGGCAGGACGTAGCGCGCGGGATCAAGAAGAGGATCGCGAACAAGAATGCGGGCGTTCAGCTGCTGGCGCTGGCGCTGCTGGAGGCGTGCGTCAAGAACCACGAGAAGATGTTCTCGGAGATTGCGTCGGAGAGGATTCTGGACGACATGGTGAGGATGGCCGAGGATCCACAGGCCTGGCCGCGCTGCCGGGACAAGGCGCTGGCGATGATCGAGGCCTGGGGGGAGGCTACCGAGGAGCTTGGCTACTTGCCCGTCTACGAGGAGACTTACAAGGTAAGAGACGGAAAGAGCTTTTATTTTCTAGAGCTCGGTTGCTTAGTTTTGACTTCTTTTCCAGAGCATGAGAGCACGGGGAGTGAGATTTCCTGGCCGCGACCCTTCGAGCTTGTCTCCCATCTTTACGCCCAAATCGTCACCTTCGGCTCCTTCTCTGCCAAATAGCGCGAGTGGTTTCTCCGGGGCTAGCGTGATCGACATGGGACGTCTTTCGGACAGTGCCACTTTGGACGTTGCCAAGAACAGCGTCGAAGTTCTCTCAAACGTACTAACATCCTCCGATCAGCACCAGGATGTTTCCAAAGTGAGTGTTTCCAAAGCCTTTTCGTTTGGTTTTTATATTATGCCTTCTCCTGGATGTTCCAGGACGAGCTTACCATGTCTTTGGTCGAGCAATGCAAGCAAGCGCAGCGTAGAGTGCAGCAAGTAGCTCAAAGAGCTGGCGAGGGCGACCCCATACTCTTCCAGGCACTGGCCGTGAACGACGAGCTAGACCAGGTTCTTGAGAAGTTTAGCGAGTTCTGTGTCTCGTCCTCTTCGTCGCAGCAAAGCAAGCCAGCGGAACCGGCTCTCGTGACAGCCTTCGTCCAGGAAGATCAGAGCTATGACCCGCTATCAGATCTCGACGAAGAAGAGGAAGTGGCAAAGGCGCACCGAAAGGTGTGATGAAAGATTATCATCGTGGTTTCATATTGCTCCCTCTTTTTGTAGGAACCGAACGATCATATATACAATCGCCGCTAAAGAGACTTTGCAGCCATTCTTTCTCACGGATTTTTGGGATGCTCTTCGCTGGTCTTGGCCTGCTCTGGATCGTTCTCCAGGGCTTCGTAGGTGTTAGCGGCAACCTCCTCGACCTTGTCAGCTTCGTAGTAGAGGAAGTAGTGCTGGAAGACGAAGAGAATGTCGAAGGCGATGCTTTCCTACAGAGAACGCGAAGATTAGAATCACAGTAACAAGAGCAAACATACCAGCGAGAGTCCCAGTTTGCCAACGTTCCCGGAGAAGTTCTCGGTGGAGTCTGTGCGATAGGAGAGTTAGATCTTTAACCGAAAACGAAAACTCGAAAGGCTTACGTTGGTCGATGGATTGCACCGCCATCTGGAGAATGTTGGCGATTCCACCCGACAAGTCCAGGAGAATGTTTCCTATGCTCCAGCCAACAGTGCTCTTCCTCCTGAAGTTCATCCAAGCCTGAGTTTTAATCGCATGAAAACGGTGTCGTTAACACTCTGGGTGATGTGATTTGCAGGGAAGTTTACCTGAGGGATGTACTTGATCGCTGTCATCACCAGTTGTATGATGCTGCGCAAGGATTTTTCATGCCAAGACTGTTCACAGAAAGAGATTGGATCTTACTTGAAAACTTGGACGAGCCATAGCCAGCGGCCGCTGGGAAATGCTACGATGAGACAGATCAATCCGGCTAGCCAAGCTCCCAGGGACACCAAAGCTCCGGCCTTGGACACCCTTTGTCCTCCTCTCTAAAGCGACACAAACGTAAGCTTGTCACCTTCTTCTTCTTTCTTACCTCATACAGGAAAACTTGCAGGATAGTGAATCCTGTGAGGAGCACGGCATGGATCGAGAAAGCAATGTCGTTTGGAGCAACTGGAATCATCTGGAAGGTGAAAAAAGGATTCAGCGTTCTTCGTCTGTCGCTCAATTACGCACCTCATCAGCGCCATACTTGTCGTGGTACTGCCTTTGGACGACAGGGCTGAAGAAGACGGCGGCGTTGTAGATGAGATACGAGGAATGCTTGGTGAAGTTGAGCAACAGGAAATCGAAGTTGAGCCCCACGACGCTGCAAGCAATCGAAAACTAGCTCGAGAAAAGAAAGCAAAAAAACGCAAAGGGCCTGAGGGAGCGAGGAAGTATTCTTCCCGCGATCGAATGCGTACCTCTTTCGCCGGAAATTGAGCAGCACTTGCGGATAGAAGCTGATCGACCACACCGTGAATGCAAACCATCCGAGAATTTGATAGATCACGGCCAAGGCGCTGGAATGCCAAGACGCCATTCTTTCTCCCTCGAAAACCCCTAATCAACTTTATGTACACCCCCGAGGTTCCTTGTACCTGGCCCAAAACCCAGGGGGACAATCCTAGCCGTTCGATAATCTGAAATGAATTGGCATTAATCTGTTTGAAAATTTCACTACACATTTGAATGATGGCTGCTCGTACCAACAGATCTAACAAAGCATGAGACTATGCAAACAAGTTTGCAAGTTTGTTGTGAGGGATATGTACCTTGGATCCTCTTGAGGTTCGCCATTAAAGAAGGCTGTCTTCACGTCCATATGCTTAGAACCTAGCAAAAGCCTGTTTGATGCCACTGTAACTACTAGAGTGAGTAAACTCCATGCCCTCAATTTGTGTGAAGCCTCTAGTGACCAGTCTCGCTTTGAAACGCACGACCTCACCACCTGGACCCATCTTCATGCACAAGATCAGCTTCAAGGATACCACATGATGTGGACGAAACCATGTCTGATTGTGGTGATTGTGATGAGCTTGATTAACAGCTGCCAGGCTACTGCCAGCCATTATGCTGCTTGAGGAGACGTCTTAGCTTCAAGGATTGTGGAAGGAAGCAGCAGTAAACATGGCTTGACGAGGATTAAAACTCGTATCTGTGTCTTCTCAACAAGCTCTTGATAATACTCTGTTCCCCTGGATATATATAAAACCAGGAACACCTAACACGCTCAGGAGCAGGAGGATCTAGTATCACTGGAGCTGGATGCACCACAGCTAGCTCGTTGTAAATCACCATCCACTTTTAGCTGGGAGAATGTTTAGGGGCACTCTGAGTGAAGAAGTTGTTGATTGTATGCTCTCCCCTGAAGAGTCAGTAGCTGAATACTCTACCCTGAAGTTGAAGCACCACGAGAATTCTGCTGAAGAGACACCTGCAAAAACTAGAAACTCTTTGTCTTCATCCTTCCAAGGAGTCAGAGGCATAGATGCTGGAATGCCTGGAGGTTCTCTAGCTGGAGGTAACACAGCTTTGTTGTGAAGTTGAGAGTACATGTGATTCTCATGAAACACCACATGTATGCTAACCAGCTCAATCCAGCAATCCAAGTCCAGCAATTGATAAGTTTTATAAATGTCATCATAGCTGATGAAGACACTGGACTTCACATCCAACTTATGCCTCTCGTCTGGGATATGAGCAATGCCAAGCAGCCAAATCTACGAAGTTATTTCCCCATGCCTGTTCAAGTACTATGGTTAACATCTTATTTAGGACATACACGTCTGTAACCACAGTACAATCCCAAAAGCTTGGTAGGAGAGATGAGTCATAGCTGTCATAGCAGTTGAAGCCTACCCCGTTCATCCAAGGAGTATACGAGACTGTGACTTATCTCTGGATTCCTACTTCCTCACATAACACTGCAAAAGCTCTAGAAGTGTATTCCCCACCCCATCAGGCTTGATAGTGTCATCAATAAAAACCTTTTTTTTTGACATGAACAAACATCATTTAAGCCATCTGAATAAATGTGCCAAGCCAAATATCTATTGCTCCCCCTTGGTGTCTTAGCTCTAGCAATCTAGGCATCGAGTCTTGGGGTCAAGATATTGGCTTCTAGTGGCTCAAACCAAGGGAAGACATTAGATACATTGGGGATTTAGGTTGGAACGAGATTCAATGCAACACTTCAGGATGATACTTTGTTCTAGAGGATATGAACATCAATATAGAAATGGGCTCCTAGGAAACTTGGTTTGCCAGCGAGAACAGTTGTGGCCAAAAGTGTCATTTTGCCCAATATTTGGTACCACATCTCGATTTGGCCAATACTTGAACACACTCTTAAAAAGGTATGCTCAATGGTACATAAGTATATGTTGTAGAGTGCACTTGTCACAGAGTGAATCATGGCAAAGGTTGTGTGGTAGTGCATAGCATGCCCAAGAGTGTTAGGAGGACTTGGAATTATTGACCCGAGCGACATTGCAAAGGCACTATAATATAAGATTCTCTTATTGGGCCTCTAAACAAGTAACCAACTATGGAAACTTATGTTCAGCCAAAATTTGTTTGCAATCTAACCCTTGCGAGACCATGGGTGGAAGATCCACATTGGTTATTTGCTAAAGGGCCAAAGTAAATAGTCAAGGGAGGCATGCTGGTCCAAAGGATTCTTAGGCTATGGTATGAGTTCTAGTCAGTTGAGAGCTACTAGGGCAAGCCAAGGACTAGCTGAACCAACCTCTTTTCTTCAATGATCTCTTCAAAGTTGACAACACGACACTAGGTAAAGAGGAACACTACACAATATGGAAGAAGCTGCATAGAGGAGGCTTTTCAAACTCTCAAGCAACTGATGGGAGTGCTAGACAAGGATGTGAGGAAGACAATGAGGTGCATGCAAGTCTTCAGCCTAAAGCGGTCGAGGAAGGTTCATCTAGACCTTCTTCACATCATCAACTTAGTGACTGAAGTAAAGAGGGGGCAGCTCTGGCCCAATTAAGGCCTCGAATTTAGAGATTTTGTAACATTGCAATGCGATGCTAAATTGGACAGGGAGTAAGTTAGACTAGGAGCCCGGACACAGGTGTTCACAGCCCCTACACCAGCATGGGACGATGGAGATGTGGAGGTATGGTTTGTAGTATCTCTCAAACAGAATGTAGGTCATCCCTTTCGTGTTGTGAGAGGTGACATGTTGTTGCCAGATGGGGACAAATAGGCCATGCCAATGGTGACAAATGATGAAGGGTAGGATTCAAGTAGTACAGTAGGCCCCAAAACAATTGGTAATGGTTCAATCAAAGGCCACATTTGAGGGGGATGGCACTCTTAGTTGGTGGTGACAGTAGCTCATTGAAGATCTAAATTCAATCCTACAACATGGAAATATGGTGTGAGGAACTTCTTCTCATTTAAAGTCAAGGAAGCACAAGGATGGCTTCTTGACAAGTAGGGAGGAAGCTTGTGGGGAGATCCCTAAGCTTTGGAGGAGGTGGATCGGGCAAGGAGTTGAGGTGAACTAAGTTGTGGACAATACACTTGCTTTCTAGAAACTATTGGTATAAAAGAATGTCAAAGCCACCTTTTGGTTGGTGGCAAACAATGGGCTGCCAATGGGCCAGTAGTTCTAGGAGGAAGTATGCCAATGATGCAAGGAGTGTGGCAAACTAAAGATGATACAACACGTTCTATAAGATTGTAATGTGACAAGAGAGGTATGGCGTCAGATTCTCAAAGTGTCACAGGAATTAGGAGATGTCCCAAAGTTTGGAACTCAGAGTGGGATATTCTCTATTGGTTTGAAGGAGCTTAAGGTTTGGCCACTGGTTCGGCATGGAGACATATTCAGCATTGAGGCTGACATGGATGGAGCATGCAAGTCTAGTGGGACATGACAGGGGTTGAAGTTGGTATGTCCATATAGGAGGCAATGGGCACAAGTGTTAATCTATCTAGAGAGCCACAGGTGTACAAGCACTTTAGGAGGCATGGAACCACTGTCACTTCGATGAACAACAAGTGAGGATATTTGAGATGGTGGCATCATAGTGGAGACTCACTCTTGCAGCAATACATCTTCATTACATCATCCTAAAAGAGCAGGCAAAACTGAGTCAACTTGAAGAGTGGATGAGTAGATGGCTCCCATGTCTTAGTAGAATGTTAGATGGCGAGATCCATTGGTAGTGGCACCCCCCGACTTTCTTCTACGCTCGGCTCAAGGGGAGACATGGACATTAACACGATCCAATGGAAACAACTACATCCACTTCTACTCCAAAAATAGGTCCAATTAAGACACCAGAGGATCACATAGAATAACTTGTCTGCCCAATTTTTTATATTAGTCCCATTGGGACATGGGGAATGTATATATATGTTTGTCTTAGCTCCAGCAATCCAATCTAAAAGCCTGCCAACCTTCGTTGACTAGTATCCATTGCTCAATAAGAGTAGCAAAAACTAATGTTCTACCATCTAGCCAATTGAAATGAAGTGTTTAGCTAGACATCATAAATCATCATATCTTTGCCATTTGGATGCTGAATATGAATTGATCTAGTGCCAAGAAATAATGGATCATGTCATCACTAGAGAAGGGCTAGAGTGTCACAAAGAGCTCCCTTACAACAACCACAAGGTGTGTAGTGTACTCAGGATGTCCACTAAACATGTCATCCATGCCATACTGGTGGCTCCATCAAAGTTGTGATTGTCATCCGGTTGGCATTGCCCCTTTTAGGACTACTAGAGGTCTTGCCTTCAAGCTTCATTTCATCGTTGTTTAACTGGGTCCCTTCTTGTTGACAAGTGCCACACTGCAAGTTGAAGTCACACCACTCACCTTTCTTGCATTAATATTGTCACCACCATGCTCTTGAGATGATAACTACTTCGAACCTAGACACTAAAGAAAATAATGGCACGACTTTGATCCTTGTGTCACCATAGAAATGCTGGTAATCTAGCCTTCACAACAAACTAGTGATTTCTCATATTGGACCAGCTCTGTCATAAAATGTTGTTGAGTGTGGGTCTCTTGCTTGCTAGGAGGCCACAAGTAAAAGCATATTGCATGTAAGACTGTGTTGAATTTTAATTTATCTAGAGCCTTCCTTTACATCCAAGTGATGAATTTCTAAACTGGTTCTCCAAGCTCTTGTAAAATTCATCATGCCAAATGATGATATACATCTTCTGTCACATGGGCTCCCATAACTTGGTTCACATTCATCCAGGATCGTTCCATAGCAAGACTACATCATCTCTGAAAGAGGAATAGACTCCAAGTTCCCAGCCTGTTTTAGTAATCATCCTTCATGCATAATGGCAGATTTTGAGACATCAATGTACAACAATCCAAGAACTGTTAGAGTGAGCAGCCAGGTCTAATAATCTGAAGGGCAATCACCCTAATCAAGGTTTTTCCTTTTCTAGTCAGACATTAGTCAATGGCCAAAGGCTAGTAATGACATCAGATAGAATTGAGCATGTTCTCACCATGCCAGGAAATTGTCTCCATCTAACACTTATGTGGCTAGATTTAATTTTTTTAGGAAAAGTTAATGTTCTGGCAAGTCCAATAACAGAGATGGAAAGTCACATTATATAATTGAAGCTTATTAGGATAAAACCACATAAGGCTAGGAAAATGTAATTATTTTTTACTATCCTTTTATGGTGTCAGTCAAAACTGAATTTAAGGGTAAATATTGGTGTGAAAAGGCTCTTAGAATTATATGGCTATTAACCACATGCAGATAATGCTTCAAACTTGATCAAAAGTAAGGGATTGTAACTTGCTTTTCAATGATTATTTCATATATAACTTAGTCAACAATTTCTCAAAAACAAATTCCAAACTTAGTAGCAACCAGTTAATACGAGGTTAAAACAATTGCAAACTTCGTCTCCACATCTAATTGTTTTTTGAACCTACTTCTTAAGCTTATATAAAATTTTACAATAGAGAAAATTAAATGTAGATCTAGACATTAAACATCCTATCACTATTAAAAATGTGTCAAAGTGTGATCCATGATTTATAGTATAACCAAATCTTTAGCAAAACTCTTCTTTTCTTTTTCCATACATCCTTAATAGTTGCACTTTAGCCATAATTTTGCCATCAAGTTATTAGTATTATTCATTTGGATGTAAATCACATTCAAGTTATAAATCAGTAAGAAGAAATTTTTAGCTCTATTAGAGCCTTGGGTATTAAAAAAAAAAAAGTAATTACAGATGGGAGTATTATATATTTACACACGTGGATTTATTTCTTTGTTTTGAGTTGCATGCAAAAATATTATGCACACAATCACTTTTCAATTGCTCTATAAACAATTAAAACATGACTATGTATATAATATTTTTGTCATGGGTTATGCCATGTATGCATGGGGCATGACACCTCATACTGCCATATAAGATTGATGCCACATCCACCACAAATCTAGTGAGGGTTTACGTAGGTAAATATGTAATGCAAGTTTTATGCAAGCAAGTATGTAATGCACATTTATATTATGTGAGAAAAATATTCCACAACTCTTCTTTTTCTTTTACAATGTCATATAAAGATGAAATTTATGAATAATATGTGGAGCAATAGGATAAAAAGCACTATATTGAATGGGAGTTTCTTGTTTTGTCATAGCATCACACATTAATAGAGTGCCTAATTAGTGCTTTCTTGGTCATGGTGTTCCTTCAACAAGCATGTAAATATTAATTTCCATATAAATTAGCTATAAGCATATATGTAACTTTATTACTTTTATCAATAAAGTGTTGTAACAATCTTTCAAACCTTCACATTTTTCCACCTTTTATATGCACTCAGAATGGTAGTTCAAGTTACAAATCTCGGCTCTAGAGGCATAGATTTTAACACCATCATTGCCTCATCTAAATGGTTTACTTGTTCCAAGAGATTAATCACTCCATGGTAGTGCTCATGCCTAACATAGATCCTATACTTCATCTCTATTGCATACTTTGCTTGTTTCATAAGCTTTATATGGCTACAAGCATTGATGTATTGGGATGAAGGCTAAGATTTTGTATGTTATGAAAGCTTTCAAACAAGGAAGCAATATCTCTTTAATGCTATATCTATCTACAAGTGTTGTCCAAGCTATAAGATATTTGACAACATCAAGTTGAAAACCTGTTGAGATGGGACTATTCTTCGAACTTTACAAATGACCTAGTTGCTCTTCAGTCCATAGTAGCAAATCTCTACATGAACTCTTCATCCCAATTGCCAAGCACTAATGCTATTGCAAGCTTTAAGTCCTCATTACCAATTTTGTTACTTTGAGCTGTCTAACAATGCAAAGCCATGCTTTGCTTCAGTGCCACTAATTTCACAAAACCTCTATCTATGTCCCTACTTTCTTCTTTATTAGAAAGAACTCAAGCACTCCTTGAAAGTAATCGCATAGTTTCGTGAATTTGGCATATAACGTTTAGATTGTATAGCTTGAAATAGTTTTAACACTGTTTTGTACTGTCTGTTCTTAAATGGATTTTTCACATTCTTAATCATATGCTAAATTATTTGGCATTGTAATAGTTAGTTAACTAAGCACACAATAATGGCAAGCTTAGTCCACAATATTTAAAATGTGCTAAAAAATCCAGCTTGCTTGTTGGAAAATATTATGTCTACAAGCTTTAAGTCTAAACCTTATTAATGTGTAGAAAAAAGAACTAATGTAAAGATTTACATAGCATAAAAATTGCACTTGGACTTTGCCTTACATACATTACAAACACCAATGCATACTTATTCATAAAAAAATATTGTGTTTAAAATATTATTTTGCAAGTAACACATATAATAGTTTAAGCACGTCTGTGTTTTTTTAAATATATTTTGGAGGTTACTATAAGTTTTTTGCCAGGCCACCCACCCCAAATATACTTTTTTTTTTGGGACAAAAGTTGCTATCACAAATTGCTTACCATACCTAAGGCTATGATAAATAAAAGATGTTCTTTTAAGTGCTCTATCTCTATCATCAAGAAGACTAAAAATTATGATGGAAAGAGTATGGAGGACTTTCACACTCTTAATTAAAAATATTTTCTAGATTCATGCATTATTATTATTATATCTTTACAAACTGAAATCAGGTGAAAGGTCATTAAAAAAGGGCCAGAGTAGTTGAGGCATCAACCACTGCAACAACTAAAGCACAAAAAGAAACAAAAAAAGAAAAAGAAGGAATCAAAAGTGTAGAGCTCCATACACTTCCAGTCACTGGCCGTGAAAGATAGGTTCATGAGAAGTTTAGTGATTAATTCTGTGTCTCGTCTTCTTCAGCAAGGCAAGCCAGCGGAAGCGGCTCCAGGAAGATCAGAGCTACGACCCTCTATCAGATGAGGAAGTGGCAAAGGAGCACCGAAAGGTGTGAGCGACTATCACCAATCTCGTGGTTTCGTTGCTCCCTCTTTTTGTAAAAACCGACTGGTCATATATATATACAAATGTTCTGTGTCACGGTTTTTTTATCTGATCATTGACTTGGCCGGTCTTGGCCTGCTCTGGGTCGTTCTCCAGGACTTCGTAGTAGTAAGTGGCATCAAGCTCATCGACCTTGTCAGCTTTGTAGTAGAGGAAGTAGTGCTGAAAGATGAAGAGAATGTCGAAAGCGATGCATTCCTACGTAGAATACAGGGAACGTGGAAGAGTATGAACGTGGAAGATTAGAAACGTGTATACAGGGAACGTGGAAGACTAGAATTGCAGTGACGTAGAAACATACCAGCGAGATTCCCAGTTTGCCAACGTTCCCGGAGAAGTTCATGGTGGAGCCTGTGCGATTGGAGAGTCAAGATCTCTAAAGCCACAAAACTCGAGAGGCTTACGTTGGTCGATGGATTGCACGGCCATCTGGAGAATGTTGGCGATTCCCCCCGACAAATCGAGGGGAATGGTTGCTATGCTCCAGCCAACGGTGCTCTTCCTCCTGAAGTTCATCCAAGCCTGTTGATCGCATGAAAACGATCTCGACACTTTGGGTGATGTGATCACAGCTTTATTACCTGAGGGATGTACTTGATCACTGCCATCACCATTTGTATGATGCTGCGCAAGATTAAGAGTGTTCAAGCAACTAACAGATTAAGAGAATTGGATCTTACTTGAAAACTTGGACGAGCCATAGCCAGCGGCCGCTGGGAAATGCGACGATGAGACCGGTCAATCCGGCTAGCCAAGCTCCCAGGGACACCAAAACTCCAGCCTCGGACACCCTTTGTCCTCCTCTCTAAAAGGGACACCAAAGTAAGCTTGTCACCTTTCTCTTCAGCTTGCTTTGTTACCTCGTACAGGAAAATTTGCACAATTGTGAATCCTGCGAGGAGCACGGCGTGGATCGAGAACGCAACGTCGTTTGCAGCAACTGGAATCAGCTGGAACGTGGAGAAGGATTCAGGGGTCTTCGTCCATCTCTCAATTACGCACCTCGTCACGACCATACTTCTCGTGGTACTGCCTTTGAACGACAGGGCTGAAGAAGACGGCGGCGTTGTAGATGAGATACGAGGAATGCTTGGTGAAGTTGAGCAGCTGGAAATCGAAGTTCAATCCTACGACGCTGCAAGCAATCAAAAACTAGCTTGAGAAAAGCGCAAAGGGGACGAAGCGAGAATTGGAACAGTTTTCTTGCGGCAGCTATCAATGCGTACCTCTTTCGCCGGTAATTGAGCAACACTTGCGGGTAGAAGCTGATCGACCACACTGCAAACGCAAACCATCCAAGAATTTGATAGATCGCGCTCAAAGAGCTGGAGCTCCAAGACGCCATTCGCCCCCTCCAATGATCAGCTTAACGAATCTTATATAACGTTTCTTGTATCGCTGGGAACAATCCTAGCCGTTCGATTGGATACCTTATTCGTCTAAGAAACGACTCTCTTTTGTCAAATGAATTGTTCTCGGCACAACACAAAAAAGGAGAAGAGAAGATTTTGGCGCAAGCTAAGTTGTGACCAAGTCTGGAATTTCAGACTCCACAGCTAACAACGTCGAGTGAACCTTTAGCAACCAATTGTCGAGTCGATCACGCAACGCTGCAATCTGCGGGATTCCCAGAACTCTCGGTTGGACCCACGAGATACGGACGGTTCCATCCACCTGATCGATGATGCCTTCGATGAGATGGACCTGCGAGCGAGAAAAGGGAGTGAATGAATCCGTGATCATCGGCCATGATTCTAATGCTAGAAACTTTGAGACAGTACCGATAGGCTCTTGATCAAGAGATGCTCCACCTCTTCCAGCGGTAGAGTCGTTCGCTCGGCGATGAGCGCCAGAGGGATGGTCCTCTCGTCGGAGGGGCGGCTGCGAGAGAAAGAAAATGTGGTTGTCTTCCTGTGAGAAGCTTTGCTCTTACCTGAAGATGATTTCCATCAAGCACAGTATGTTGATCTTCTCCCACAGCTTCTTCTTGTTCTCCACGAGGGACGGTTGCGCGGACAGAGCGTCTGCCCATCTCTCGCAGAGTACTTGGTACTTTGCCAAATCGCCAGTGTTGAACGCCATCAGAATGTGGTACAGCCACTCCACAGAGGAGCCTTGAAGGCTGTTTACCTGGGATAGAAGAACAAAAACCTCTCAGTACACGAGGAAAAAAGACAAGAAAGAAACACCAGCTGCTTACTATAGGGTGCGCAAGAAGTTCTCCAAAGTTGTAAATGTTATCTCCTAAGAGCGCTGCCAAGGACAAGTCGAAAGCCAGGTCCTACATACAGACACAACCATAGCGAAAGAGCTTTAGCCCAGAATCAAGCAAAAAAAATAAAGACAGAAAGAAAAAGTGGAGGGAATCTTACCAGCTTGAAGGAATCCGACAGGCTCTCCACTGACGTGTAAGCCAAGTAGAGAAGAGCGCTTCGATAGAAGCCAGTGAACTCTTGCTTGGACTTGTGGTACTGTGAAGACACCCAATGGACGCTGGCGTGCACCGACGGATCAACGTCGGTCATGCTCTCGAGTGTGCTCTTGCCCTCATCCAGCAGCACCTTGCATTCCTTTAGCTCCCCCTTCTGGAGCTTCAATGCGGCTATTTGCATCTTCACGTACAGCACGGGCTCCTCCACGCGCCTGTCGCCAGTCGCCCGGAGCTTGCCAATCACGCCCTCCAAGTAGGAGATCGCTACCTCCTTCTCCTCGTAGTGCTGCGACACGATCACCGCGAAGTGAGCGAGCTTGAGGTGATTGATCTTGGACTCGAAGTCCGTGATGAATTCGTGGTAGAGATTGATCATGTCATTGCCATCCTGCAAGCAACCCACCATAATATCACCAGATTTTCACCAAAATCTCCGGAGAGGGAGCGAGAGGGCGAGAGATTGCCTACCCGGAGGTGCTGGAAGAATTTCTCGAGCTTGAGCGTGAGCTGATGCCAGAGCTTGTGCCGGTATAGATGCGCCAGATCATTGTACCACTCGGCAAGATCCGGCTCCAATCGGCTCTGCTGCTCCAGGTACGTGACGGCCGCCATCGCCACGCAGCGCCACGAGCGCCAAAAACCCTAGCGCCACGAATGCTCCCTCGCGAAAGAGGAAGAACTAAAATTTTAGGGCAGACGTCGGGGTTTCGAATCCCAGCAGCTTAAAACTCCAGAGGCACGGTTTCGATTCCCAGCAGGATAACGTAAAGAAGCGGGAATGTAGCACAGCTTGGGTTCTAGGGCTAGGGCGAAGCTCTTTTCGTCTCTGGGCGATGGAAGCCGGCGATGGTGTTGCTGGTCTCGTCAAGCAGCTCGTCCAGCGGATTTTCCCGGCGGCCAAGCAGCATCAGCAACAGCAGCGCGGCGATGGCGATCTGGACGTTGTGGCGGATCAAGCCTTCAGGTACGCAATGCGCATCGTGGGATCCCGCATTGTGTCGTCGCTGGCCAGCGACGAGGCGGCCATGGCCGAGTCTATCAAGCGGCAGCTGGTGATGGAGGGGCGCTCCTCGGACGCCCTCACGTTCGCGGATTTGCACCGCCGCCTGGCGGCACTGAGCGGCCCGGGCAGCATCGAGAACCGCTGGGCGGTACTCTATCTTCTCAGGGCCGTGGCGGAGGACCAGCGGCGGGAAAGAGCCGAGACGAGGGGCACGGCGGTGCCGCTCACGTCCACAATCTCCGCCCACGCTGCCGCTGGAGGGCTACCAGCATTGCCGGATTCCACGAACGAGAGGCTTGTAGCAGCACCTCAAAATGGTGGTGGTGGTGGCGGAGTGCTCGTTCTTGCTAGGGACTCGGACACCGTCAAGGCCACCGCTCTCCGAGAGTTTGGCGATCTTACACAGGAATCCTTTGAGCTCTCCGAGGCGGCGCTTGTCCGGGACATTTTGTACGCTTGCCAGGGGATAGATGGCCGGTACGTAAGGTTTGACAAGGAGGCCGATGGATACATCGTGGACGAGAGCTTGAGGATCCCAAGAGCGACGAGGGTGCTCGTCCGGCGGCTCTGCGAGGTTGGCTGGCTCTTCAAGCGCGTCCAGGGGCACATCTCCGAGACGCTCGAGCAGGCTACTATGGAAGTGATTGGGACGGTCGGGCAAGCACTGAGCTCGGCGCTACAAGAGGAGCTATCCGAGTACTATCGACTTATGGCCGTGCTCGAGGCGCAACTCCACAACCAGATACCGTTCCTGGCTGTAGGAGAGACCGGGAAGAGCGTTGGGAACTATCTCTCGTTGCGGAGGCTGTGGGTGTGGCTGGCCGAGCCTCTGGCACGAATGAGGTTGATGGCTGTGCTGGTTGACGATTGTAAGTGTTTGAGAGGGGGAGCCATGGCCGGAGCCATACACGCCCACGCTCAGCACGGTGACCCGCTGGTGAGGAGTTTCATGAGCCGGCTTCTGCGAAGAGTTTGCTCTCCCTTGTTCGAGATGGTGAGACGCTGGGTGCTGGAAGGCGAAGTGGACGACTTGTATGGAGAATTTTTCATTCTGGCTCAACCGGTCAAGGCTGAGGCGCTGTGGAGGGAAGGATATAGCTTGCAGAGTGGAATGCTACCGTCTTTCATTCCAGAGCCGCTTGCTCAGAGGATACTGAGAACGGGGAAGTCCATCAACTTTCTGCGGGTCTGCTGCGAAGACCAGCAGTGGGCGACGGAGGCCGCGGAGGCTCTGGCGGCTGCTGGAGCTTCTGCCAATGCGGGGAGCCTGGGATACGGAGAGACGGAAGTTCTCGAGACTCTGGTGGTCGAGGCAGCCGGAAGGATCGACCGTCACGTCATCAAGATCATATACGAGCGTTACAAGTTTCGAGACCACTGCTTGGCTATCAAGAGGTACCTTCTACTGGGCCAAGGGGACTTCATTCAGTATCTGATGGATCTCGTCGGACCCGACCTCTCGCAGCCGGCAAACACCGTGAGCTCATTCAAGCTGGCGGGGCTTTTGGAGAGCGCCATCCGAGCCTTGAATGCACAGTATGACGACACCGAAGTTCTCGACCGGCTGAGAGTAAAGATGATGCCTCACGGCGACGGAGACCGAGGCTGGGACGTTTTCTCTCTCGAGTACAACGCAAGGGACCCCCTGACGACCATCTTCACCGAGCAAGTCATGGGGAGCTACCTTCGTATCTTCAACTTCCTCTGGAGGCTCAAGCGAGTGGAGCACGCACTGAGCGCGACCTGGCAGACGATGAAACCGAATTGCTCGCTCGGGCGGCCGTGGACGAGCGTCGTGGACGCGGCCGTGAAGTCGCAGCTGGTTGCGGTGCTGCGGCGGTGCCAGACTCTCCGGACGGAGATGAACCACTTCGTCACGAACCTCCAGTACTACATCATGTTCGAGGTGCTCGAGTACTCGTGGGCCAACTTTCTGGAAGAGATGGAGGAGGCCCACGACCTGGACGAGCTGATCGCCGCTCACGAGAAGTACTTGGGATCGATCATGGAGAAGGCGCTGCTCGGAGAGCGATCCCAGCTGCTGTCCAAGACGCTCTTCACGCTGTTTGATCTCATCCTGCGCTTCCGAGGCCTCGCGGATCGGCTGTACGAGAATGCTCGAGAGGTCCAGACCAGGTACGTGAAATACTTTTCTTCCTTCGCTGGTGCTCGAAGATGGAGGTTTTCTAAGTTCCTTTCCTGGCTTGTTTACTCAGGGGTAGAAACGCGACCAAGCAGCACACCACCGAGTTTTTTGCCACCATGGGCGAAGAGATGGTGGCGATTGCTGCCGAGTACTCGTCGCTGCTGGAAGGATTTATCGCCCAGCTCCCCGTCCAGCAGCACGTCGATCTCAAGTTCTTGTCCTTCCGGCTGGATTTCTCCGAGTTCTATACACGGCAACACATGCACACGCCAAATGTCCGGCTCAAGATCAAAAGAACTGCCACTCCAAAGAGCTAAGTTTCACTTTGCTGTTCCTCTCTCTCTCTCTCTCTCTCTCTCCAGAGGACGAAGAAGGAGAAGAAGAACTTCTTCTCGCTCGTTTGCTCTCTCGGCAAAAAGAAAGGAAAAAATCCGGCTTTTCTGGTTTTGCTTTTTGGAAACTAACAAAGAAATTGAATTCCCGCCAATTAGGGTTTTTTAAAATTAAACGGACTCGTTTGTCTTTGCCCTAAAAACTCGAAGGGCGTGACTCCTCTTTGGAGGGGAGGGCGGCAGCTGGAGCTCGATCGATGAGAGCGAATTAGCGATGGAGAATCCAACCAAGAGGCCGAGCTCCGCCAACAGCAGCACCAGGAGTAGCAGGATCGGCAGCGTCAGCGGCGGTGACAAGAAGGGAGAATCCAAGCCGGAGGCCTCGGCATCGGCATCGGGCTCAGCAGCAGTGCCAGCATCGCCAGTAGCGGTAGCATCGCCATTGGCGGGGTCGGCAACGCCAGCTCGAGGATCGCGATCGTCGTCCGTGAGGAAGTCGAGCATCTCTCTGCGCGGCGACAAGAATGTAAGGTTCTTGAACTGTCCTTTGTGCTCCAAGGTCTTCAAGCACGCGGTGGAGACCGGGTGTGGGCACGTATTCTGTGCGCGATGCCTCCAAAACAGCTTCACCAGATCCAAAGGGTGAGAGACTGTTACTTGATTTTTCTTCTACTTTGATCTCGTGAGAGATAGCTAGAATTTAGTTTGGTGCTTGTCCCTTGTGAGCAGTATAGCTAGAACTTGTTTTTTGATAGCTTTTGTTTGCTAGAACTTTTTTTGCTGGTATTTTTTGTTCTCCTGCTAGAACTTTGGTTGCTGATAGCTTTTGTTCTCCTGCTAGAACTCTTTTTGCTGATATCTTTTGGTTTTTTCATAGGTCCTGCTAGACCTTGTTTTGCTGATAGCTTTTGTTTGTTCTTCCTTGCTGATTTTGTTTTTTTCTTTTCTTTTTTTCTTTTGTTTGACATTGCGAGTGAGAACTTCGTTTGCTGGCTGCTTTATCCAGATGCCCGACGTGTGACCGGCCAATCGAGTACGTGCATCCTTGTTTCTTGCTGAGGGAGCTAATTGTGAAGTATGGTGGGAAACGAGGAGCAGGCATGCTTCAAACGGAATTCGCACCGTATCAAGACGACTGCGACATTCCGGACATCGATGATCCCATCATCATCGCTTCACAGTTTGTTGGAGCTGATCCTGGAGGTGAGTGCCACTTTGTCTGGTGGAAGTTTTTATATTTGTTTTTGTGTTGTTGCTTGCTCCATCCTGCTGCTTATTAAATTACAGGGACGATTCGGGGAATGTGTTTTTGCAGGGACGTGCTCGTGCGTTACCGGCGGCATCTTTGATCCTTCGGACTTGTATTTTAGTGAGCACCTCCATGATTTTGTGAGCGTGGAGGAGTTTTTGGACACCGTTAAAACGATCAACGAGATTGTGGCACAGTGAGTCCGTTCTTCCCTTGGTTTTCGATCTCCTAATGACTAAGTCCTCTTGTGTGTCTTGCAGTGCAACGCCTGGGCGTGCACAAACCTGCATGAATCGTTACGTTTGCTTCTGCTTGTTTTATGCACATGCGTGAGTACTCTTCGGTGTAATGTCATTCCGATTGAAGTTGTGATTTTTCGTTGCAGGAGGAACCTTATCTGCTCAATCCAAAGTGCATTGGCGGACTGCAACGTGAGATATCCAGAGACTGGTTTGTGGTGGACGTTGATGCATCTCGACAGTGATGTTTATTCGGTAATCCCTTTGAACTTCTTGCTCACGAATACCTCACTTGCGATGAAGTTTTCTGAGCTCAGGCTGGTAATCTAGACAAGAAAATGTATTTGATGCTGCGAATTGATCCAGTGAAAGCTCGCAACTATCAACACACGGTGGTAGGTGCGTGCCAGCCTTAGGGGACTTAAAAAATATTGCCTAAGGGGTTTTTGTGTTCCAGGAGGCTTGAAAGAGGGTGAATTGGCAAGGCTACGAAGAGAGAATGTCCTTTTGAGACATAAAATGCTTGAGATTGGTCAGACGACTTACCTCCGCGGCATCACTGCAAGAAGGGAGAAGTTGAAAGCTCGTGGAAAGTGAGTTACTCGGTTTTCGTTCTTTGCCAGTATCTAAGTGACTTTCCTTGCTGGTTTCTCTCAGGTTCCCCCACAGCTTCTATGCAGAATATCCAGGTACCACGACACTATCTGCGCAAAACTAAAGTAAAGGAGCTAAGGAAGAAAGGCGAGAGCGACCACTTGACTCTCCTCTAACATACGGCATGCAGATAGTTATGTGATCTCCCCGCGGACATTGAAGCAGCTCGTACAGTTCAGACCAGGAAGATCCACCAGAGCGTATTTTTTGCCACCATGGGCAAGGTGCCGGAGAATAACTTTTTCTATCTTTTCGCCTCACCCACATTGCTTGCGTGTGCAGAGTGAGATCAATGAGCAGTGGCTTGCTCCCTTTGAACAGAGAAGAAGACTACGTACTGAGCAAGCTGGGCTCGGGGACACTGTCCAGGTCCATGTCTCCGTATAGGCGGCCTTCTGACGCTTCAGCCGGAGGGAGAAGGAGCGAATCCGGGCCTTCAAACCGCGACTCTATATCATCAGCGGTAAAGAAGCGTCTTGTTTTTTGGTTTCTTTTGTCTCTTTTTTCTAGCGAATTGTTGACATCAAAACCTCTTGCAGGCTGGAAGATGACTGATCACCAGAGGCATTTGTTAGAAAAGGCCAGGATTTTTATTACACAGCTCTAGATGGACAAGGCTGCACAGCAGTAGCAGCAGTGACTGGACTGATGTAAGCGTGAGTTCATGCTTTGGTGACGTCGAGTTTTCTTTTCTTCCTTGCTGCAGGAGGTGGCTCTTAAAACATTCCGTAGAGTGTGTTCCCACTTCACAGTCTTCACGCCAATGGATTGTTTCCTCGTCTGTACAAACACAGCAGTGCACTGAGCCCCTCGTCGAGGCGCGTCGTCTTCGCTTCCCGCGGCCAGAGTTAAAGTTATTTGTCACTTTTTTTTGCTTTCCGCTGTTGGATCTCCAAGAGCAGCAGAGCGAGCTTTTGAGCACGCAGCGGCGGCACTTTTGTCTCCTTTCGATCACGAAGGGAGAAGTTATTGGCTCGCTTCATCACAGCCGAGGGAGATGACGGTGACAAGCATGAGCGCGACTGCTCGCACTTCAACCAACTGGCGATCTCTTCACGAAACGACCCTGCATAGTAGAAACCGGAAACTTTAAAACTTGAAACCGGAACGAAAAGGAAGAACACCAGCCTTAAACCCACACGAAAACGAGGACGATAGAACAACTCACGATCGGACATGACAACCCAACTATAACAAAAGCGGCCAGCTAAGATCAAACCAGAAACTAGACCAGCAAAACAAAGACGACAGAAAGGCAAGCAAACGTGATGGACGGAAACGAACCTTGAGCCGAGGCCGCCTCTCGGCATTGAGCTTGCGGACTTCATATCTGATCTTTTTGGAGAAGAGGCGAGTCCGACGCTTTTCGCGGTAGCGGGACACCCGTGCCTCGCGTCCTCCGCTTCCTGTGCTTGCTGCCATTGCTCCAATCGCTGCTGCCGCCGCTTCTCCTCCTCCTGGTGTTTCCGCATTTGGCCCGTCGTGGAGCTCCATGCGCGTCACCACTGGCACTCGGCCTGCCTGTTCCACCGCGCACGGCCGTCCGCTTCGCCGGCTCGCCGCACTGCTCAAGTCTGGAACGACACCAACATCCGAGCTGCCCTGTTTCAAATGCATCAAACAACCACACCATCAAATCCAGAGATCACAGACACGTAAAAGTTCACAGGAAAACTATTAAACACAAAGACCCGAACAAGCTGGAAAAACGAGATAACCACATCAAAGACTAAGATAAGCATAAGCAATCACGAGCAAAGCATAGGACGAAAAGGAGCTTCTAACGACGAGAAACTCAAGATCGAGGGAGAAAAGCTTTCCAGACGAGGAGAACAGGACAAACTTTCAACGACAGAAAAATCACGCCGTCAAATCGGAGGCTGCTGACAACAAGACACCATATCGCGAGCAATCCAGTAAAAATGTTTAAACGAGCTGACAAAGAATTGAATATGCAACAGCAAGGGAACGAGCAACTGAGCTACTGGCTACCAAACAAAAGCTCGGACACTAAACAAAGGCAAACAAAGAAAAGAGGGAAAGGAAAGATTAAACAAACGAAGAGAGAAAGTTGAGACTTTCAATCAACGATAAAACAATTGTTCATGCGGGATTCGCTGCTAATGCCGAGGAAGAACAATTACTGGAAATCAAAGGAAAAAAAAAAAGAGCACCACTAAACCCTAAACCCAAGAAAGCGAGGAGGAAGAACACTTACTGCAGCGTCGGATGTCGAGTCCTCTGGCATCTGATGATTGATTCGCCCCGCCGCCGCTGCCGCCATCGCCGCGGAGCTGGAATCCGTGAGAAATGGCCGCCGATCCGACCACGCATTCAGCACGTCCTCGTAATCCAGGCGGAGGCAAATCCGGCGCTGCAAATGCTGGGCGTGCATCTGCTGGAGATCGCGGTCGTAGCAGCTCTCCCCGAGCTTGAGCCCTAAAATCTCGCCCAGGATGCCCTCCCGGCATGGCTTGAGAAATTCCTCCTCCCCAAGCCCTACAATGTAGGGGTCGTGCTCCTCGGCCTTGACCCTCCCGCGGTGGAATCCACCCTCACCATCGCTGCCGTCCATCCCCAGGTTGCCGAATTCTGGAATGCGCTGCTGCTTGCGCATCGCCTGGTTCTTCCGGATCGCAAAGTCGAAGCGCTGCTCGTCGTCATCGTCACCATCGTCGTCCACGAGCTCCTCCAGGGAATTGCTCCCTAGGCCCAGGAGGCCGTTGAGATCCTCGCACGTGGCGGCCGTGGGCGCCACGATCAAGCCTCGCCCTTGCTCGGCATGGTCGTGGCCCTCTCTCTTGTGTTCTTGCGGATGGGAGTAATCGTCGTCCTCGGACAGGACGTGATCCGCGTTGAGGAAGCGATCGATGTCGCCGGCATCGTCGGATTCCTCGTCGCAATCTCCCAGATCCGTCGCGATTCCAGACGCTGGCGAGTGCGAATGCTGCTCCTTGTCCTCCTCGCTCGATCGATCCGGCTCCACTGGCTGGACGAACACCGGCACCGTGTGCGCCAATTCCTCCTCGTGTTGATCTTCTCGCCGGCGATTCTCCCCTTCCTCGCGGCTGTTGCAGTTCTTGGAGCCCTCTGGCGATTGCGATGGACTGGACGACTCATTCTCACCGGTAACCTGGCGCTGCGACGTCGTCTCCTCGTCCAAAGGCTTGATCATCCTGTTGTTCTTGCAGATTGGGGAGGAGAAGGAGATATTTCGGCGCGGCCGCTTGTTCTTGCCGCAAGAATCCCACGAATCCTTCTCCTGCTCCTGGCAGGCATCCTCTTCTTTCTTGGAGGCGGCCGAGGAGTTCGTCTTCACGGGTTCCACGGCCTCCACTTGAAGGCTGACGCGCTCGTGGCGCAGCGAGAAAGCATTGGCCGAGTGCACGGATTGATCGCAGGAGTGGCAGAGGTAGGCATCGTCGGCGGGGCAGAACCAGAGCGCGCTCTTGGCCTTGCATGCGTCGCACAGATCGTCGCGCTTCTTCTTCCTGCGGATCGATCTTCCAGAGCTGGCTAGAGCGGCCATCTGCGGAGCTGGAGTTGGCTGCTGGAGCTGTGCCTGGTGATGGAGATGCAAGGACGAGGAGGAGGACACCACCGAGGCGGTGCTGCTGTTGCTCCTCAGATCTTCCTCCTCGTCCGAGACCGCTGGAGGAAGCGACGTCGTCGCGCAGCGATTCATCCTCGGTCGATGGCCCCTAAAGGAAATTGTGTACGAAAGTATCAAGGAAGTGCGCTGGAGAGGAGACTACTTTAGCTTCTTCCGGATCATCGCTAGGCGCCGGCGGCTCATGGTAAGATCTTCCCTTCTCTTCTCAACACCTCTCGGGACTTGACAGGCCCCTAGAGTTGGATCCCAATTGCTGCCCAGTGCGCTGGAGCAAGCTCGAAAGTTCCAAGCCTCTAGGATCAGCAGCAGCAGCAGCAGCAGCAGTAGCGTCGACAAATCTTGGAGCAAGTAGCTCCATTTCCAAAAACAGATCAAAGAGGTACCTCTCTATCCTTGGTTCTAGATCAAAATGCCAGGAAAAGGAGAGCTACTCTAGAATG
Source organism: Selaginella moellendorffii (assembly GCF_000143415.4). NCBI lineage: Eukaryota > Viridiplantae > Streptophyta > Lycopodiopsida > Selaginellales > Selaginellaceae > Selaginella > Selaginella moellendorffii. Next base: position 39,410 of record NW_003314410.1, on the reverse strand, counting down.
AAGAATCAAGAATGCCAGGGGCAAGGACACGACAATTCCAATATCTCTCTCTCTCTCTCTCTCTCTCTGCTCTGTAAACTTCTCGCTTGATCTCGCTGCCATCGCTCTCCTTCAGCTCCTCTCATCTCGCTGCCTCGCTCTCTTCAGCTCCTCTCTCTGTCTCTCTCTCTCCCTGCAATGAATTAAGTTTGTGAATCCCTCTCATCCTTTTGCTTTCGTTCTCCTGTCTTCATGCCCCTCCTTTCCTCTCCCTCTCTCTCTTCTGGGTCCTCTTTTTCCCATAAAGAAATTGCCAGGGCCATCGAGCTCGGCGCACATTCGTCGCATATGCCGCCATCCGACGGCCGCGATTGCGCTGCAGTCAATTTACAGGAATCGGCCCCAGTATACAAATCAACGTTTTCTTTTTCCAGGAATCGCCTGTAAGATCCATACAAGTGCTAACCTCTCATTCGTTTACAGAAGCACAGGAAAATGCAGCCCACTGCCCAAGGGCACTGAAGCTTGAAGGGAACCAAAATGATAAGATATTTGGTTTTTCTTCCCCTTTTGTCTAATGGTTGTGTTGTACAGACTCAGTTCACTGAGATCTCACCACCCTCTGCCCCAATAAGTTCTTGAAACCTAAGTGTGTTTTCATTGCCCGCCACCTTTATGGTATATCATCGAGGCATCTGGTTCTCGTGGGGCCGGCCGACCACAACCAACAACGTGGCGTGGGACGGGACGGACTAAGAAATGGGGAAATGGTGGTGGGTGTTTGAATGCAAAGGGCTTGGCTTTCATTTTCTGCCCGCCACCTTTTCTTCTTCCTACTTTTTCCCTCTCTCTGTGTTCTTTTCAAAGTTTGCATTTTTCTGCATTGGAAAAAATTGGCTCGTTAGATGTCGCTGTTGGATGCCCTCTTCGTTCGTCTGCTGTGTGGGCTTTGTGACGAGCAAAACAGCGCCCCCTGCATGCAAACGTCAAAACAAATGGATTTCATCAGTCCTGCTGCCGCTGCCGCTGCTGCTGCTGCGTTGATTGATGGATTCTTTGCTTTCTTGCTTGTTGCAGGGTGCTCTGTCTCTCGCCCTTACCTGATCATCATCAGCTCGCGCCATTCCGCGCAAGTCAGGGTCAGGGGCTTTCAGAGAGACGGGCGAGACGAAATGAGAGAGCATTAAGTGGTGATCTCGACGCGGCCCACAGTTTATTTGCAGCAGAGATGGGCTAATTTGCCACGAAACGGCATTTGCGGGATTGGCGTTGAAATTCTAGCGTGATCTCGACCCCACTCTGATGAGTTGTTTAGCCCCATTCTTACTTGTCTCCTCTCTGATCTATCAATCAAAGCTCACTCTTTCTTTCTTTCTCGCTCTCTCTGGGCGGAGACTGAGACGTCCCCCTCGCTGACAAAATGTCCCATTCCCCACCTAGGAATTCTTCCGTACGCCGCTCAAACCCTAGTTAAAAGTGGATGGAAAAATCTCCATAACCTCATCCATCCAGGGGAGGAAAAGTGGCCACCTTATCGCCCTCGGGCGCGCGCTTTCCTTCCGCCACGTGTGCCAATCGCATTGGAAGCCCGACGAACCCCTCTTATCCGTCGATCTGTCCAACGAAAAGTTCCTCCTGGTGGTAGTCACGGCCGTACGCCTCTAGAAAGTGTCCGTACATCCGGGAGATTAGGTTAAGCAGAAATAGTCACCGGCTGTTTTTGTTTTGTCACGGGAATCGATCCGCGGATTTCCGCCCTGGGCAATGAGCTCTAGGGCTTCCTCGTCGCGACAGGAATGCGGGGGAGAGCCGCGGCGGCCCGAGATCCAGGTACGAGGGTTTCGATTCGAGCTGCCGGGAGCGCGGCGGTGATGGCAGCTCTCTTTTCTGAGGTGCCAGGCGACCTCCTCTTCCTTTTTAGGGTTTTGAGGCCATGATGGAGGAGCACGAGTGTGCATGCGGCGAGTCCGTGGCGGCCGCCTCGCCCGACGAGGCCGGGGACGACGCCGCACCGGCTCTGGAATCGATCTCCGGGGGCAAAGTGATGGAGCAGAGATTGAGCTCGGCTACCGTGGTTTTCGAGGGTAAGGTGGAAACTAGGATGGACGGGGACGTGGTTGTGGCCGCTAGCGACTCGGTTAAGTCGGAAGAAGGCAGTGATGGAAGGCAGCCGGACGAGGTGAAATTGGAGGAGCTCGAGGAGAGCGTCTTGCCGGTGCTCAAGGCGACGCAGCCTCTGAGGGAGTATAAGAAGCGCAAGAGGGATGTTAGCGGAGAACTCGACTTCGAGGTTTTGATGGGGAGCGCGGACAAGATGCCGGCTCAGCAAGAGTGTGAGGCTTTTCCGGCCGTGTCCGTGGGCTTGAAGCCGGATCAGCTCAGCTCCACCGAGAGGGTTCGTTTCAAAGAGGTTGTGAAGCGCAAGACGAAGGTTGCCGAGTATCTGGAATGCAGGTAACTGTGCTGTTTTTCTCGGCTGCTTTACTGCTGAAGGCTTATTGGTCTGCAAGCTTTGCTGCAGGAACTTTATATTGCAGCTGTGGACGAAAGATGTGCGGCGCCATTTGACTGTCGCGGACTGTGGCGTGAGTGAGGTAGCGCAGCTCAACGAACCGCCTCGAGCTGGACTTGTCCGAAACATTCATGAGTTTCTAGACTATCACGTAAGCGTCCGAAGCCTTTTCTAGTTTCTTCAAAAGTAGTAACGTTCTTGAGCTTTTCAGGGATACATTAACACTGGCATCGTGAAAAGAGTCAAGTTCGAAGAACAACAGGGTGAAGAATTCAGGGAAGGGACAGGGGATGAACCCTTGGGCTTCATCCACAAAGTACAGGAAAACGGACATATTCCTGCTTCAGATGCCACAACACCAATGGATATAGATGGCAGCGCAGATGTTTCAAGTGACAGGGAGAAGGGCCATGATAGGAAACGGATTATAGTTGTAGGTGGTGGTCCGGCTGGATTAGTTGCCGCGAGGCATATGCAGCGTATGAACTTCGACGTAATGATTCTTGAGGCTCGGGATAGAGTTGGCGGTCGAGTGTATACTGATCGCTCGACGTTTTCAGTGCCGGTAGATTTGGGAGCTAGCATTATTACAGGTGTAGAAGCTGATGCGGAAAGAAGAGCGGACCCTTCGGCTTTGATCTGCAGGCAGCTTGGTCTCGGACTAACGTCGGTTCGGGGGGATTGTCCGCTGTATGATAGTGTAACAGGTCGTAAGGTTCCGGCTGACATAGACGCAGCTCTCGAGGACAAGCTGAATACTCTACTGGATGATACTATTACCATAGTGGCTCAAAACAGCGACGCGGCACTACGAATGTCACTTGAGGAGGGTCTTGAGCAAGCGCTTTCGAAGCGGAAGGGATTACATATACCGAAGAGCACAATCCTCGACCAAAGTCAAGTTACAGTCGCGGATGTGACGCAGGCGAAGATAACTGAGCTTGCGAGCAGTGCTCCAGATCCTTCGACTGAGGACGGTGTACTGCATCAACAAGACGGTTTAAGCTGTTCGCTTGAGCTTGAAAGACGAATCATGGATTGGCATTTTGCGAACCTGGAGTACGGCTGCGCTGCTCAGCTGGAGAAAGTATCCCTCGCCTACTGGAACCAGGACGATACTTACGGCGGTTTTGCTGGGCCACACTGCATGATAAAGGGCGGGTATGGCACTTTGGTGGAAGCTTTAGCTCAAGGTTTGGACGTGAAGCTCGGGAGAGTAGTTACAGAAGTTTCATACACTGCAAAGGACGTCCATATCAAAACCGGGAAAAAGAAGCAAGTGAGAGTGAAGACAGAGGATGGCGAAGTCCACATGTGCGACGCTGTTCTGGTAACAGTTCCGCTTGGGTGCTTGAAAGCCCAGTCCATCAAGTTCGTCCCGCAACTACCGTCCTGGAAGTCCGGTTCCATTAGTCGGCTTGGCTTTGGTACGCTGAACAAGGTCGTGCTCGAATTCGAGACCGTGTTCTGGGATGAGAACGTGGATATATTTGGTGCTACTGGGGAAGACACAGAGTCCCGCGGCAGATGTTTTATGTTCTGGAATCTGGTCAAGACAGTCGGTGCTCCGGTTCTGATAGCGCTCGTAGTGGGGAAAGCTGCAGTGGACGACGCAAAGTCTGGCTCGTCTTTCCTCGTGTCTCATGCTGTTGAGATCCTTCGGAAGCTTTACGGTCGTACGAAAGTTCCGGAGCCCAAGACTTTTAAAGTGACAGACTGGGGATCAGATCAGTACAGCAGAGGTGCGTATTCTTACGTAGCTGTTGGTGCTTCTGGCGAAGACTACGATATACTGGGACGACCTGTGGAAGATTGCGTGTTTTTCGCGGGTGAGGCAACTTGCAAGGAGCACCCTGATACCGTGGGAGGAGCCATTTTGAGTGGTCTGAAAGAGGCTGTGCGGATACTTGATATTTTGGAAAACAGAGGGGACCTGATTGAAGAGGCTGAGGAAATGACTGCCGCACAGAGGCAACCTGACAGCGAGAGAAACGAAGTTAGAGACATGCAAATCAGGATTCAGGCTGCCGAGTATGCAAACAATAAGTACAGGGAAGGAAACTCTTTGGATGGCGAGGATGAGCCTTTCACGAGAGCGGACCTCTTAAAAGACATGTTCCGAAACGCTAAGACTACAGCCGGAAAATTGTTTCTGGCAAAAGAGATGACCGGACTGTCAGCGTCCTCCGTGAAGGGTTTTGTGGGAACTAAAACTGGACTCTCAATATTGAACTCATGGATACTGGTACGCCATTGTAATTTTCCTTATGCTTTAAACTCATGGTTTGGTGCAGGATTCTATGGGAAAGGATGGAACACAACTCTTACGACTCTGTCTTCGTCTTCTTCTTACCGTAGCTACGGATATGCTTGCTGTTCGTCTTTCTGGTACGCTTTTCTTTGTCCATATTTATTCTAATAGTCGACGTACAGGTATTGGAAGAACAATTAAAGAAAAAGTATGCCAACACACATCGAGAGATATCCGCGCATTGGCAGGCCAACTGGTGGCGATGTGGTGCGAGTTTTACCGTCGGGAAAAGGCCATGCTGAAGCAGTTTAGGAAAAACGTCGTGAAAAAGGAGGACGATACTGCTGTTTCTTCTGCTCCCGCATGCTCATCGTCGCAAAGGGACCACAGCCACGGAAATGCTGAACAGGCGACCAGTAGACACGAGCAGAAAAACGGTGCTTCGAGTTCAGAAGGTCCGGTAGAATTTGAATCCGGAGAAAACGAGCCTCTTATTTCGGACTTGGAGGCTGCTGCTCGTGCCAGGGCGGAAGCGTGTCAAGCTGCCGCTCTTGCTGCTGCTGAGGTTTTACGTTATCTCTCAAACCTTGTGGATACTTACCTTTTTTTCTGTAGGCGTATGCAAATGCCGAAGCCGAGCGAACAGCTCTCCCTGAACCCCCGAAGATCTTGTCTTTTCACAAATTTGCAAAGCGGGAAAAGGTCGTGACGAAAGATGTTCCAGTGGACCTGAAGAGAAGGAAATTCCCCGAGGTTCTGAATCGGAGGCCGAGCGATGGCTCTCGGAGACTTTCGGGCTTGCCTTTAGATCTCAGTGGCAGCTGTAGTAACGCAAGTAGTCCGAACGTTGTTCTGCAAGGCGAAGGTAATTCACAGGTCATGGGTGAGTATCTCGGACCGCAGCATCAGGAACAGGTTATAGATGCAGAGATGGTTGGGAAAGGGACAGCAAACTTCGAAACTTTTAGTGTGGGCGATAGGCTGAGGGATGACAGGAAACGACGGGGATTTCCATCCGAATCCTATGAAGTTAAGGACCGTTGCACTCCGGATCAGATCAAGAAGGCTTTATCAGAGTACGTTGTCCATTTATTGACACCTTTGTACAAGACCAGAAAGATCCAGAAGGACGCGTTCAAAGCCATCGCAAAAAAGACAACCATGAAGGTAAAAAAACTCTACTTGCACTTGTTGATTTAGTGATTATTGGTATAGGTGATGGAACGAGATGGGATACGCGATACTGACGTAAACATTTCAGACTATCTTAACGGCAAGAGGAAGAATAAGGTTTGTGTTTTGTGTTTTGTTCTTCCTGTTTGTAGCCTATAATGATGATGAACTGTTGCAGATAAGAGAACTCGTCGACAAATTTGTGGAAAAGCACCTCGCGGAGACGAAGCAATCGGCAGGTTCCCCCGGCAACTAACGGAGACAATCTCCTCGCAAGGTCGGCTGGACGTAAGATTTTCTGGCATTCTTTGAGGGGGAGGACGATTAGTCTGTTTATATTGAGTGGCAGAGTTTCTTTTGTAGACTGACTATGAAGCCTGCCTATAGGATATGCTCTCAGCTTTTGGCTTGGAAGAGCTTGGAGAGGAGCACTTCCAGAATAGATTTGGTGCTCTCCTATGTTCTAGTCGAGTGGTAATGTTCACTAGTTTATGATTTAAAAGTTCCTTTTTACTCTTTGTGCAGGGATGCAAGCAAGGCCAAAGCTTAGCGTGATGCTTTCTTCCTGGAGAGGTATGTTCCCAGTATACTCTTGCTCTGTTCAAGCTCCGACTCTGGCGACTCTTCTTCGTCCAGTGCTGTTCTTCGGTGGTGTTTGCTGTTAGTGCTCCGGTCACTGAGAAGCTTGGATGCTTTTCTCCACCTCTTCAGCTCGCTCTCTATGATCAGCTTCTCAGCTTCCGTGGTCTCCGCTTTCCTAGATGCTCTGTTTGCTGCCATCTTGGCTTCGTCCAGCTCCTCCCTCAGTGCGTCTAGCCTGATCATCATGTGTTGTTCTCGAATCCTGGCGGCGCTGGCCTCGCTAAGCGCTGCTGTTATCTTTCGGTTTGCTGACGATTCTTTCACGTCCAGTGACTTCTTAAAATCAATGAAGAGCTGCTCTATAGAACTGAGCTTATCTGCGTTGTTCTCCATACTGGATTTGAGTTGCTCGCCTTCTACTCTGGCTTTTTCTTTCTCCGCTATCAGAGCGGCCTTCAGTTCATCTGCTTCAGTGTTTGCATGCATCAAAGCGTCCTTCAACTTTGAGTGTTCTTCCTGGAGCAGCTTCTCTCTTTCTTTGAGGGCGCTGAGCTTGCTCGCTAACTCTGCTGTTTCTTTTGCATGTTCATCGACCAGGCCGGATTGCTGGAGCCTTACCTCGTTCAGCTCCGCTGTTGTGGCCTTCACAACCTCTTGTGCTTCTGCCAGTTCGCCTCTCAAGGTAAGGCTTTTCAGCTTAAGCCTTGCTACCTCTCCAAATAGAGATTTATAGTCAGTGTTGGCCAGCTCTAACGTCCTCTTTGTAGATCTGATCATTTCCATCTCATCTCCCGTGTCCATTAACCTGTGCAGTTCCCTCCTCGACTCTTCTAGCTCTCGCGCCAGGCTATCCAACAAATCATTCGCGCCGGCAAGCTCTTGCATCGTATCAAACGCCAGCTGCTGCAGTTTAGCCAGCCCTTCAGCGATGTTCTCGCTTCCCGTCAGGTCTGTGACGAGCTTCTCAACTTTTGCAACCTCCGCCTGGAGTTCTTCGGTTTGCTTTCGATGCTCAGTCTTCATCATTTCTGCTTCCTCCTTCAAAGCTGAGCGTGCTGTCTGTGCTGCTTGGGTCACCATTTCGCTGTGCTTCTGAGCCTCGACTCTAGCGCTATCACAAACCTGTACTGCGATCATGGCTGCATCGAGCTTATTTGCCATTTCATTCGCCATCTCACTCGCCATCTTCTTAGTCTCGTTACCTTCCTTGACTGCCTGTAACCATTTTTCTTCTGACAAAGCTAACTCGGTTTTAAGTTTCGCAATCTCGTTCTTGGCAGTTTTCAGCTCCTGCTCCACCGCAGCCAGTTTCTAACAAGGTTGAACGAGTCAGAAGAAAAAGGAACAAGAAGGTAACTCACCTCCACCACGTTTGGTTTCGGTGCTTTTTCCACCACTTTCTCGCCATAGTTGCTAACAGCCTCTCGCACAGACGGGAATTGTAGCGCCGAGCGCGTGGATCTCGCGTCCAAGTCCATGTCCGCTCTAGTTCGGCACGCACAGCCCATGCAGTAGCTCCGGAACATCGAGTCGGGAGCTCCAACTCTCGCAACTTTAAAAGTGTCGTGTTCTACTGCCGCTCCTCGGTTTTCTGGTCGCGAGCCAACACGGTACATTGCAATTCTCGTCGATAGCTTCAGCTTGGCTCTCTCTCTTTTGTCTGGAGCTATTCACTCGCTAGTGAATGCTGGATTGCAGGTGCCATTAGCGATGCGTATATCCATCATCCATATCCACGGGAGATTTTCGTTCGGCCGGTATGTCTCTCTCAACATTTTTTTTTTTTTTGCTGTTTTTCGGCCTCTTTTTTATTTTTGGAGTACGATGCCTGTTGCTATGGTTGTGACACGTGGGCCAGTCGTTGCTCGACAGACGCGATCGCGCCAGCTGGAAGCGTGTCCAGTGCCATCCTCTGCCGCGTGTTAGCTGCCGTGTCGCCTTTTATATAATTCGTGGGAAGCAGAGGCAAGTGTTGTGCTTTTCTTGTTTCCTGGCTCATCTCTATCCATCGCAGCTTTGATTCTAAGTGGGAGTCGCAGGCGATCGAAATGGCTGGCGCCACTTTCATCGATGTTTTGCTGGCCATCATCCTCCCTCCGCTGGGGGTTTTCCTAAGATTCGGCTGCGCGGTGAGTTTTTGATCTTTCTCTTGCTCTTTCGAAGTCGTTTCCGCTTGAATGCGTTCCAAAGCTGGAGCTAATTCGGTGGTTTGTGGTTTTCTCTCAGATTGAGTTCTGGATATGTCTGCTGCTCACAATTCTCGGCTACATCCCGGGGATCATCTACGCAATCTACGTGCTGGTTGGATAAGTGACTTCGTTGTGGTGCTCCCTCGTCGCTGTAGATACTTAGCCTGGATTGGAAGCGAACGAAACGGAAAAAATAGGGGGGAGAAAAAAAAACAGTTACGAAGGTAGCAACGCCTAATAAGCTCTTGTTAAATTGGATGCTACCATAATGGTGGAATTTTTTCTCGCGTAGAGTAAAAAATGTTGTGGTGATTTTACTTCGAGGAATCTATCCATTTGGTACACCTGCGTTTTCAGCCAGCCAGCCCGCCACGTGGCATTGCTAGCTAGCTGTTTTTAGTGTGTGTTTTTGCATTGTGGAGCTTAGGGTTTCTATCTTGGCGAGGCGGGGCGGGGCGATCTCGGCGCTACAAGAGGTACATTCTAATTGCGAGCTCGGCGATCGATTTGGATCGTTCTCGTTGTGTAGCAGAAGAGATTTCTCGCGGCGGCGGCGGCGGCGGCAGCGGCATGGACGATAGCACCACGGCGACATGCCTGGAAATCCTCCTGGCGATTCTTCTCCCGCCAGTGGGGGTTTTCTTCAAGTATGGATGTGAGGTAGGCTCGCCAAAAACTTTCCCACTCTTTTCTCAGCCCTTTTTTTTTCTGCGTTTGCTTTTCTCTGTAGCCACTTAGAGGAAAGTAAAGTAGATTAGAGGGACGTGCTCTGCTTTGTTGACTCTCATCGTCATGATCCCGCCTCACTTTTTCTTCCCGTTTCCGACCAGGTCGAGTTTTGGATCTGCCTGCTCTTCACGGTTCTCGGTTACTTGCCGGGGATCGCCTTCGCAGTCTATGTCATACTTTGCAGGCGTCGTAGCTTCGGGCGTGAGCCTCTCGTCCGCTGAGAGTCACTCCACTCTCTTTCTTCCACCGCCACTCTTGTTTCCAAGAGCTGTGAAATAAACGCTGTAGACTTTTAGATTGTCTTTGTTTCTGGCCTGATGTTGATGGTGGTTTTGTTTCTTCTGTTTGTTTCGTCTCCGGCCCGCCTGGAATCTCTTCCGTGGCAGATCGAGTTCTGGATTTGCCTGCTGCTCACGGTCTTCGGCTACATCCCTGGGATCATCTACGCCGTCTATGTCATTGTGGGGCGCTAGACGTCTATAAAGCCTTCCCAAGTAAAAGAGAGCGCTGGGATCTGGCCGTGCTTTGTTTGTGTGACTCAATTCTTTGATCAGAGGACGCTGCAACATCATCGTTATGTATTAGTCTCTCTCGAGTTCCTGCTAAACAAACAGTGCCTAACGTACGTCCGTAGCTATCTTCTAGTTCCTAGTCTACGATGTTTCTATAACCTTACTTCTCTCAATAGTTTTGTTGCCATCTCCGAGTAAATAAACACAGTCGTGCTCATACTTTCCTGGCGAATAACACCATTGATATTATACTATTCATTTGCTTACCTACTCGTAACTTATGGTCGCGCGGCCTCTTGCTCTGCTTCCTGAGAATGAGAGAAGATAACTTAGAACCTTTGCATTCGTACCAAATCGCTTCTTACTTCTTCGTCGTCTTCATCCACTTTGTTTGTCTTCCAGCAGAGTAGACTGGCACCTTGCTTTTGCCGAGCACTTGGTTTCCTGGAAGGACAAGAAAAACTAACTGTTAACACTAGTAGTAGCAAAAGATAATCACTACTCAACTGGTTCTTGGACTCGACGTGCTGCCCCGCTTCCGAGCAAAGATCCGTGCTAAAGTTTCGCACCGTCTTAAGCTTGAACCGTCTGCCTTGAATCTGGAGCATTTGTCTGCCTTGTTGACGCAGTCCCCAACCTTTGGTGCCATCGTTCTCCGAGTGGTTCTCGGAGCTGCCAGACTTTCTGTGCGAAAAGTCTTCAAAGTCCCACGAGCCTTTCGGGAACTCGTCGCCCTCGCGCTTGACGTTCCCGATGAAGACGGGAAATGACCGAGAGTTGAGATACTCGGCTTGCGGTACGGATGACTTTGCAGGCGAGGCCGGAACTTTGAACTCCGCTGAAACGGGCAAGAGTTTCTGCTCGTGGCTTTTGGACTTGGTATCTTCGTCTCCAGAGAGGTGGAGGCGAATCTCTACCGGAAAGCCGAGAACTAGTTGAAACGCGTGAGATATGCTGGTTTTTGACCTCTCGGCGCTTGTTCTGTGGTCAGCCTGTAGAAATTCCAAATGTGCTACTGCACGACCTGAGTAAACCATTTTGTGAAGAGGAGAAAGCATTTCAACGGTCATTTACCTCCTTCAATTGATATTGACGACAGTCTACTGTGGTTCCAAAGAAGCTGCTTGAGAATGCTGGACTGGCTGACTTCCAGAACCCGTATCCAAGTGTCCAGTAGCTTTTGCTGACGCTCGAGCGCAACCCTGTCACCTGCGCATGGAAGAACACGTAGGAAACAAAGAAATTCTACCACTCAAAGTTCCAACCTTCTCCAAGTGCCGATGGTTGTTGTGCTGTGGTGTCCTGACCATTTAAGTTGTTCTCAGCGTCAACCTGAAGGGAATTCAGGTGTCCAGAGAGAACAGCTTGGTGCTTTAAGTTGTTCTCTGCGTCAATCTGAAGGGAATTCAGGTGTCCAGAGAGAACAGCTTGGTGCTGATGTTCTACGTCATCCCAGGACTCTTTTGTTAGCGGAGGTTCCCACTCTATTGTCTCCTTCTCGCTCGTGTCATTAGCTGCTAATATGCTGGGTGTATTGCTTGTTCTACCAGAGGACCCAGGAAATCCAGAGTGAGGATCAGGAGCAAACTGTAGTAAAGCGGCCGTCAGCCATGTTGTCTGATCTTGAGAAGATCGTATTTGCTTCTCAGATTCCGACAGCGTTTTGAGAGCATGTCGCAGCTTCTCCAGCTGATCTTTAGACACTGACGACATAAAGTTCAAATTTGTTTAGAAACTGTTTGAAAAAACTCAAGATAATACTCACATGCGTGCTTATGAAAAAATCCCTTGTCGCTTGCTGGCATGTATCCACCTGCTAGGATGTCCGTTATCAGGGTGGCGATCTGGGACATGAGAGCTAGTGGCTCAACACCTGCGTCCATGAACTCTCTAATGCACTTGACAGTGTTCAGTGTGTCCCCAGTAAGAGCCATGTCCAGCAAATCCGCCAGCTTTGCATTGGACACCAGCCCAACCTGAAAAAAATTCGTACAATGTTAGTCATGATCTAGAAAAAATCTCTAAGAATAAACTAGAAACCACAGCACACTAACCCCTGAAACATACAAGCTCTTGCACCACTTCTAGAGTGATCTTCTGTCCCACGAGACTAAGTTGATCCAGTGTTGTTTCAGCATCCCTGAGCGAACCACCAGACCTTGCCGCGATGAGGTCGAGCGCATCTTTCTCCACCTCCAAGCTTTCCTTTGCAGCGAGAGCCTGCAACCTGCTCACCACGTCCGAGTCCTTGATCTTGGGAAAATGGAACTTTTGACACCTTGTTGACGCCGGATGTGGCAACTGCTCCGTGTCAGTCGTGGTGAGAATGAAAACCGCGTGCTCTGGGGGTTCTTCGAGGCATTTCAGAAACACGTTCCACCCCTCTGCTGTGAGTGTGTGGCACTCGTCAATGATGAAAACTTTGTAACGACCTGATGACGGCCCAACCACAGCGTCCATTAGCAGCTTCTTCATTAGACTTGTTGAGTCGTGACTTGCAACGTCCACTTCTTTCACGTCTCCGCTTTTCCCCAGGCAGAGAAGCAAGCACTCTCTGCAGACTCCACAGGGCCGAGTATCTTCCACAGAGACGCAGTTCAATGCCGCCGCCAAGATTTTAGCAGCCGAAGTCTTTCCAGTTCCACGAGGCCCATGGAACAAATATACCGGTGCTATCCTCCCCCTGGTCACGGCATTGCCAAGAGCTTGCACCAACATGTTCTGTCCAACTATATCCCTGAAGGTCTTGGGACGGTACTTCTGGCTCAAGCTCCTGTGCCTTTTCCCATTCGAGAGCCTGTCCAAATCCGTCTCCAAACTACCAGCCAAAAGTGACAGGTTCGAGATAGCAGCAGCACTATCTGTGTTTGCAGAAACCGGTATGTTCCCAGGAGCCGGGATCATCTCTTGACCCGTGATCTTCCTCCTTGGAATGTCCGGATAGCAGGAGAGACTTTTCCCGGCTACTTCGAGGAGGTTCTTTCCTTTGTGCCTTGGCCAGTAAGACCATGGGAGGCCGCACCCGTGACTGCCTTCAGTCCCGTCGTAAGCATCGGCTTCATGGCCCTTTCGTGGCAGGAACTTCTTGTATGGATGGGAACCCATAGAAAAGCCAAAGTTTGCACATCCGAGGTCCCCCGTCGCTAGCTTTCTATGGCGTCTCACCCTCCGCTCTTTCTGCATGGCAAGTAACGGAGAGTGCAAGTGAGAAACTAAGCCGTCTGTTTCGTCGTCGGAAGAACTGTCGGACTCCTCGTAATCGTAGCCTGGATCCGCTTCGTGCCTTGTCACGGCCAATGCTTTCTCCAGTTCATACCCTTCCTCCTCTTGCTCCCTCCACGCAATTCTTCCGCCTCTTCTGCTGCCACCTTCCTTCTGGTGCCTGTTCCTTCTCAAGTTTTGCGGAGGCCTCTGGTGCTCCAGGGATCCAATTTTCCGCAGCTTTGTGTTGGCGCTGGAGCTACTATCCGGAGCATCCATCTTTTGATTCAGTATCTCGCTGATGCTCCGAAGAAGCGCCTGCTTTCGCTCACCTTCCCGAAGACCACCATCTATCCAGTTGACGACTTTGTCCTGCCATTCCGTTCTAAGTTGATCCTGCTCAATCTCCTCCTCTCCGTAGCCATCTTGATCCACACTTTCCCCTTGAAAACTTGCTGCCGCTTTCGCAAGCTTGGCTTCTCGTCCACGAAGACGAGCAGGGAGCTCCTTGTCTAGCCTATTGTTGGTGCTGTTATGTTGAGGAGGCAAGCCCGACTTCCAAACGGAGCTCGTAGACGGATCCCTCAGCGATGGCGCCCGACTTAGAGCGGACAACTCTCTGAGTAGAGGATCCGGAGCTCCCACTCTCTGCTGCGGCTGCCTTTGAAACTGTGACTTGGCCTTCGAGGAGTTGTGTACAGCGCCTTGCTGATACGATTGATGGTACTCGTTTCCCATGCTCCTGAAAACCAAAGGGTGAGGAAGAGAAAAGAAGGGACATGATTTGGAAAATATTACGATGTGCAAGGCAAAAGCAAAGACAAAGAAGGGAGAAAGAGGAGAGCAGGAAAATCGAGAGTGTCCCCGGTACTTGCCTCTCGCTCCGAAATATATGCACTATCCCGACGAAGATTCACTTCCCCTGTCTGCCAGGGTCCCAGAACTACCGATCTACCCCGCCTTCGAGAAGCACGGCATTGATCACTCACATTTCACGAGTGCGATAGCGAAATCCACAGCTCCGCGGAAATGTGGATTTGCAACGCCGACGGTCCCTGAAAACCTCTGGAAATCCATGGCCTCGCACACCGATTCGAAGAAATCACAAGCCAATACCTCGTAATATCGCTCGATCAAGGGCAGCGCCATCGGGATGGAGCTGGCGCCTGTGTGCCGGCATTCAAGCCGCTAGCTGAGGTGAGAGGGAGCCAAGAACACCGTACAAACGTGCCTCTTTTAGGGTGCTTGAGGCCGTATCGTAGAGGTCCCATAGTATTGTACGTGGATGGCAACTTGATTGATTTATGCCTTATCCGTATACGTACTGACCCAGCGGGTGACGATACCCCCCTTTTGTTTTCTGTTCCTCCATAGCCATGGACGAAAAACATTTTCCCGCCAAATTTGACGGTGCGGATGCGCTGCAGCGCCCACTTGGTCGGTGGATATTCCTCCATGCATGTGGCGCTGTTGTGTAACGCTCATTTTTCCATCACAGCGCAGCGCTTTGGATTGTATTGAGGATATTTGCGATTAAATTTTGCTATACTTTTAGGACACCACGCCCCAGATCGTGTGACGATGTTTATAAAACCCATTTGGAGAAAGAATCGCGCGCCCGCCACGCTTATCATAAGAGCCCCCCACATTGTGATTATATTACCATTAACTCGGCCAATGGGTGGAGCGATTGCATTGAACACACGAGATTGGGAGAGAGCTTGATTTCATCTAGGCCAAATTTTTGTTCTTTAGCTTGTTTTCTATGGCTGGAGAGGCTGGATCGATCAAATCCATGGATTGAGTGAGTGGTGGGGAGTTTGACCGAGTTACCGACAAGGGCTGCGAGCAAAGAGCCAGCAAATCATGGGTCGCCTGTCTATAAGGTGACAAAACGAACATGCAAACACAGTCTGGGCTTTTCCGAGTTGAGAGAAGGCCCTTTCTTCTCCTTGAATGGGATATTATGGCATTGCTAGGGATTCAGGGATCTTATACACTGACACTTCACTTTAAAAGTTGTTACTTTATCATAATCATAAGATATTAGTTGGAAATAAAATATTGAATTTTGATTTAATAATGATAAATAGGATTTATTTTCTCGCTAGAAGGAGGGCTCGAACCTCCGACCTTGTGGTTAACAGCCACACGCTCTGACCAACTGAGCTACTCCAGCAAGTTGATTGTACTCACTTGAAATGGGAATTTAATAAGTATTAATTGATTAATTCGTTAGCTTTTTAAGAATGGAATATTCTATAAGGTTTTAACACGGTGGAAGCACACGGTGGAAGAACACGGATGGCGGCTCCAGCTCCAGCTCCAGCTCCATTTCCAGATTCCCACAATGATGAGTCGCTACTGAGGTCCGGCCACGCCCTGGCTTGCGCGATTTCATGGGGGATCCTCGTCCCAATGCTCGTCTACAGGGAGAATTTCCTGCCCAGTCCCCTGCCGCGATCTCACATCCTTCTCAAGGCGGCGCTCTACGCCATCGCCGCGGCCGCGACGGCGATCGGGTTCTGGGCGAGCGTGATCTCTCACGGCGGCATCGCCAACCACAAAGCCCACTTCGGCATCGCGATCGCGCTGCTGGCGATGGCATTTCTCCACCTGGTGGGAGTCAAACATCGGGTGTGGGGCATCGAAATCTTTGGTCTCGTCGTCATGGTTCTCGCCATCACCGATGTGTTTGGTGGATTCGGGATCCTCCGGCCGCACCGCGTGTGGCGAATCGCCTACGTTTCGATCATCGCCACGCTCATCGCCATTGTGGGCTGCTCGATGTGCTGCCTCTACTGCTGCTTCCAGGGAGGGGTGCTCTGTTTCTTTACGTTTAGGAGGCATGTACAGGCCGAGGATGATTTCTAGCTTTGATCTTGCGAGACAGAGCAATGGAATTTCTTCAATTTCTTCAAGAAAACAGAGTGGATCTCGCTCTAGGAATTGGCTAAATAGGCCGAGGATGAATTCTAGCCTTGATCACACTGGGCTCTTGCGAAACAGAGCAATGGAATTTCATCAATTTCTTCAAGAACAGGGGAATTGGATTGGAATCGCTCAATTCCTCCAAGAATTCGCTAATTCCTTCTCTAGACTCCGTAGGATGTGGTGAACGTAGCGCTCTCCTGGCGGTGAATGTAGCCACTCTGGAAGGGACGCAGCACACACATGAGAATCTCCGCGGCGACCCCAGCAACGCATCCCAGCGATAGCACAACGGTGTACGCAATCCTATAGCCGCGCGGAGGATCCAGCATGTCGAATCCCTTGAAAACATTGACGATCCCCATGATCATCACCGCCCACGCCACTCCATCCACCGGGCAGCAGCAGTAGCACTGGAATCCGATCGCCCCTATCCCTCCCAGCACCAGCAGCGCGATCGCGATGCTAAAGTGCGCCTTGTTTCCAATCTCTCCCGCGTCGCCGGCGAGCCACAGGCCGACGATCGTGCCGCCAAAGCCCAGCGTGTAGGCGATGATCCTCACGGCGTAGAAGAGCTTGAGGTGCCTCCCCTGGACCTGGAGGCGCGTCACGAATCCATACCAGCGGATCACCAGCGGGATCAAGATCCCCCACGAGAGCGCGCACACGATTCCATGGACGTTCCTCACGGTGTGACGGGAGTTATTGTCGTAGATGCTTCCGTTGGCCATGAAAGGAAGAGTTTCTCTCCTCTCAATCTCGCGGAGAAAACCTTTTACTCTTTCTCGAGCCCGCCATTCTCATTCTCGGAGAGCAACTGTTTGGAGATCTTGTTTGACGAAGAAAAGCTTCTACGAAACGACAACGAAAAAACGCTGAGAAGCGTTCCTTCACGCGTATTGCGAGCACCACGTCTCACAAGTCTATTTACATGTGCTACAAATGAAAAGTCTACGCTGATCTTCCGGGTATGAGCCAAGAAAAAAAAAAAAACCAAAGCGGAATCTCTGCATGACGTGAAGAAGCTGTTAGTCATCTCGACAAGAAGAAATCAACGAGAAAGAAACTACAATCATCTGGAAGAACAGAAAAAAGGAAAAACTCTTCAAAGCTTACCGAGTAGGCTAGCGCTGTTCTAGCCGCGCTTGATGCAAATCTCGGTCCATATGCGTCCATCAGGAAGATGACAGTAGTCTGGAACGCACAAATACGGCCCTGCTTCCGCCTTGGCCATGCTCTTTGGCACGCACTTCATCCACAGCTCCACCTCCCCGCCCTTGAAAACCGAGATGCTCACCTTGACGTTCTCCTGGTGGCGAGCAACCTCGGACGGATAGAGGCGGCCGGAGGATCCCTGCTGCTCGAAGTGGATGAGGAACATCGCCTCGGACGATCCAATCCGGACGGGGATGACCCTCGCCTCGCTGCCCTTGAGCGCCATGCCGAACTCGACGTTGTAGTCCGGGATGTCGATGATGTTCCAGCGGTGGTGGTCGCTGAAGTGGGAGCTAAACTGCGACGCCGCGCCGGTGAAGCTGCAGCTCGCACACCTCCGGGGGGCGAAGGAGCACCTGGCCTCGTGAGCTCGCCGCGCATAGATTGGGAACGCGTCCGGGCAGCCAAAGGACGAGTTGGAGCACAGCACGGAGAAGCAGCCAACCAGCCGCTCCAGCGCCTCGTTCCGGAAGCTCTCGACGGTGCCGGGGCATGAGCACCACCTCCGCTCGGTGTTGCGGCAATGCGCGCAGACGAGGTGATGGTTCCGGCACTGGAAACGAGCAATTCAATCGAAGATAATGCTATGAGTTGCAAGAATAGAACACAAAACAAAGATCTAGCAAGCCCGAAGCATGAGTAACAGTAATAGCCAAAGATCTCGCAAGCAGTTAATAGATTCTCGCAAGCCAAAACGAGAGAGTTATGCAAATAGAACACAGCCATAAGATCTCACAATCTTAAACGAACAAGATCACAAGAAGAGAACGAGATACCTGGTAAATGCAGCTGACGAGAACCTCCTTGCAGAAGCCACAGGAAATAACGTTGAGGGTGAATGTGAGCGAGATGGGCGAGTAGGGCGATGAGAATGGCGCCGCGCTTGGAGCGCCTGGCGACTCGCCCAGCCCCGACAGCTTTGGCCTCTTGGCCAGCGTGGTCGCCATTGCCCTTCTCCACAGGAACCCTAAAATAAGAGGTGTCCCAAGATCATTTCTACAAAATGAACGATTGCTGTCTGATCGCATTTGCGTGTCGTATCACTGCATTGTGTCCATTGCAAGAATTTGCCTCCTAGCTTTTGACACAGTTAAAGACCCTTACGTTTTTTTCGTGCTTTTATAAAGACGCCCGGCGTTCTTCCATCATCGAAAAATGGGAATCGTTGTCCAAGTTCATTATCTTGGAGCCCCTCCAAAGTGTTCTGGGCGTGTGCCAACTTTACTTGCGTACGAACTATAAGCCACGAAAACTTTGACTCGAGGAATGGGTTTGGTCCAGATTAAGACTCGTAAACGCTTCGTTGTTGGGAAGTCTGGCATCTAATCTGGATCCTCGAGTCAAAGCTTTCGTAAGACTCCATGGCTTATAGTTTGGCTTATAGTCTTGTTGTCTATCATGTTTGAGCGTGTTATTCATAACAAAGCAACAATCGAGGCCCTTAGTAGTTGTAATTAAATTAGCGCATTCTCTTGTAACTTGTTCCTCAGATGAATGAGAAGTCCACTTTAAGAAAATTGAGATAAAGCTCGTCACCACACTCCAACGCTTTTGGACCTCCAAAACGGTGTATTTGGCGGCCTAAATAGTGCTGGCGAAGAAATTGTTCCAAGCACCAAGCTTCGAGGGAAGCCTTTTTTTTCAGTCAAATTCTTGATGGATACTATATCCTCCGCCATCCGATCAACGCTGTCAATGCTAGCGTGGTGAGCGAAAGCTTCCCATTTTTTCTCTTTTACTCCTTTCGGGCCAAAAAAGCTGTTGCTAGAACTCTCCATCAACCTCCCCGCGAGATTTTGTTTTGAAACTCCTACTCCAGAGACACATTTCCCTTTCTGGCGATAGATTCAATCCCGGTATTTGCTTGAGGAGCTCCAATCGATCAGCCTCCAGTTGCTCGAGTTTCGTCCGGCAAGCTCTCGTGCTTCCTGGAGCTCCGTTAGAGCACAGGACAATATGAAAGTTATGGGTTGCCCCAAGAGCCCTAAAACAACAGGGTTTTGGAATCGAGGAGGTGAGCGTAGAGATGTAATACGCGCGGATCCATCGATCCATGGGGCGGCAATCGGCGCTTGGCGGCGCTGGAAATGCATCGCAGGATTTCTACAGGGATCGCTGGAAAAAGTCGGATTTCGGGGCCAATGCGATCCAGGAGAACCTGGAATTCGTCCGGGACAGGCGATGGGTCGTGAGCGAGTGCTTGCGGAGGCTGTGCTCTACATCCGAAGCCATGGCGGCGCTGCTAGCTTACGGCCTGGCGGAGACAGAGAAATTCAGGGATCAGGCTGGAGGAGGCGACGACGAGAGGAGATTCTTTCTTCTCGGGAGATTGCGTTTGCTCCAATTCAAGGATCGCCTCGACACATACCTGGGGATTCATATGGGGAGGTTAGTCTTGCTCTTTCGTTTCCTTTTTCTTTCTCGTTTTCTCAATGTAGTGCTATACTTCCCAGGTATGATCCTCAAAAGTACATGATCTTTCGATCGACCAGCTTGCACAGGCTTGCGTCTACCTTCGCCGAGCACGGGAAGACGGGTGCTCTCGAGCTGCTAATGAAGCGTCACGGCTATGCTCTAGCTCCTCACGTCTTGAGCATTTTGGACGGGATTCCAGAGACGCTTTCACCTCACACTTACGAGCAGCTTCTTCCGAGGTTGTCACCACCTCAAGTTTTACTTCCTCGTCGGGGCCAAGACTGGATTGAAAGCGAAGCTGTGGTGAGGCTGGCAGATGCTGGAGTCTCCGGCGAGGTTGATCTTCACGAGTCTACCGAGTTTATGGTGAACTTGTCCAGAGGTTTAAGGTGGCCTGCGGCGGAAGAGATAACTTCGTGGTATCTGCAGCGAGCGAGAAGAATAGACCAGCTGAGTGGTCAGCTCGAGAACAGCTTGTTTCTTCTGGATGCTGGGATACAAAAGGGCGTCAGCGGATTGAACGATCTGTGGAAGGACGTTGCGGACCTTTGCAGGGTGTCCTTCTCGAATGCCGAGTGCAAAGAGGACGACGCGAGCTTGGCACTGGCAACGTGGGAAGCTCTGGATGCGTTTGACAAGTTTAAGATGATGCTGAGGGGCGTGACCGAGGACAACGTTGTGGACAGGCTGATGGAGGTTGCAGTTCCTTTCGTACAAGGGCTGGCTGAGCAAGGAGAGACGCAGCAGAGCTTTCTCGTTCGATATCTCAAGGAGGTTGCGTCAGCGAACTTGCAACTTTGTGCGGTTGTCTTGGAGGATTCGTGCAAGCCACCATACAAGGGTGTGCTGTTCAAGGACGAAGCGGAGATAATTGCTGCGGGTCTGGACTGCATCTATAGCTCTTCCCAGACAGATGAGTGGGAGCTCATGGCCTCTATTCTTTCAAGGTTACCGTGGGAAGATGACAAGCAGCAGCAGAAGGCCAGTGATACTTATGGCGAAAGGGGTTTACGGAGAGGTTTTGTGAATGCACTGCGATATCCTAACAGAACATTAACAGACACATCGATGGATGCACCTTTCAACGTGAGCCCGACGAAAAGGTATCCTGCAATCAGCGATGAACTTGCGAGACGGTTGAGGACAGCCGAAGGACACATACAGGCTGGAAAGATTTTGTTTCGCTATCAGGTATGTTTCGAGCTCTATTATATGTTCGCTAACTTACTAGTGCTGTTGGCAGCTTCCAACGAAAATAGGATTCTTGGCTTCATCCAATGAGGATGTGAAAGGAACCAAACAGATGCTTCGTATATTATTGTCAAAGTTTTTGCGGAAGCATCCAGGCCGATCGGACGGGGAATGGAATGCACTATGGCGGGACTTACAGGTTCTTCAGGAAAAAGCCTTCACATTTCTTGAGAAGGACTATTTACTTTCTGAGTTTTGCCGGGGCCTTCTAAAAGCTGGAAGATTTCACCTGGCAAAATCATATTTTAAGGATCCTGGAGTTGCTCTTCTCAGCGAGGAAAAGATCGAAAGCCTCGTGCTGCAAACGAGTCGAGAGTTCTTCTACTCTGCAAACACTCTGGATTCTCCTGACGTAAGTCTTTCGCCTTGAAGCTGTATTTGATGCTGAAGTTCGTGTCTCTTGCAGATTGACAGGGCTAAGGACTGTTTAAGCCTCATACCAGATTCCGGGTCTGGGATAGCTGAACGTGATATCATTGTAGCCGTCACCGAAAGGCTACCATATCTGGGTGTGACGATGCTGCCAGCGCAGTTTCGTCAGATCAAGGATCCGATGGAAGTTCTGAAAATGGCTATTGAGTCTCACAAGGAGTCTCACGTTCCGCTCGAGGAAGTGTTCGAGGTGGCGAGACTGCTTGGTTACAAAGATACCAGTCAGATGGCCTTTGTCGAGGAAGCACTTGCTCGAGAAGCAGCCGCTCACGGGGATGTTGCTGTGGCTCAAGAGCTGTGCCTTAGCCTGGCAAGGAAAGACCATGGCAAAGTCTGGGACCTTTGCGCAGCTATTGGACGGGGTCCCGATGCGGAGAGACTAGATATTAAGTCCCGGAAGGAGCTCATCAGCTTTTCACTCCGCCATTGCGACGGCGAGTCTATTGGAGAGCTACTGTCTGCGTGGAAGGAGTTCGACTTGGTAGATGAGTATTTACCAGTGACACTTCTAGAGGTGTCTGACTCTGCCTCCACAGAGGGATCTGCCTCCACTGAGGGATCAGAAAAGGAGGAAGTAGGCGCACCAGACGATTTTCTCCAAGACGATGTTACGACGCCAAAGGTCTGTTAGTTGCTTTTGGTTCCTTGGTGTTTTGATATCAAGGTTGTTTTGCAGGACGATGAGCCTTTAACCGAGCTGGACGAGACGCCTACGAATATAAGCTCGCTGGAGCCTACTGAAAGAAAACTAGCCGTTGCCGCCCGGAGGTCCAGGGACATAGTTGCTCAGGAGTTTGCAGACGGTGAAGTTACAGAAGCTGACCTGGCGAGCGTAGAGGATGCATGGCACTGTTTTTCGAGGCTAGCCGAGAATACTTCGACGAAGAAACAAGCCGCGGCTCTAAAGCTACTGCTTGAGGAGTGGGAAACTGTCTTTGAGACCAAGGAAGACAATGAAGACGACTTGCAACGAGCTGAAGACAAGGGTGGTGAGGATGGCTGGGGCGACGGGTGGCAAGATTTTGACGTTGCTGAGACGGTAGAAGCTCCCAAGCTACAATCACTTTGGAAGATAGCCTGCCAGAAGCTGATCCAGTACCGAGGCCTTGAAGCAGCTCTGAGCGTGCTGGATAGGTGGTCTACGAGCTCATCCGCTCTACTCAACAAGGACGAAGCCGAGGAATTTGTCCACTGTGCAGCACAAGAGAATCCACTGTTGGGGCTGAAGTTTGCACTCTTGCTCCCCTATGAATCTCTGAGGAGCACTTATATGGATCGTGTTGAGGCTGAGTTACAGAGTCAGGGTGCGGTTCTGGACAAAGCCGCTATGGTTTTACTTCTTTCTGCACGACTTCTTCCAACCATCGCTAGTGCTTCAACCTTAACCGGTCTTTTCTCGGCTCTCTCGAAAGGTTTTGCGGAGCTCCTTCACAAGTCTCAGGCAGGAATACTGTTACCCGAAGACAGCCTTGGAGCTCCATCTCTGAACGTCATCGTGCCATACTTCGTCTCGGAGATGACGAGAGGACGTCACTATGGAGCTGCTGCCAGCTTGGTGCTCCAACTCATGCGAGTGCCACAGTCTTTTGCTACGTGGAACATATCGCACTTTGCACTGAAACGCTACCTGGAAGCACAGCAACAGCAGCAGAGGCAGAAGAGGGAAAGCTTCGACCCTGAAAGGCTGAGAGAGAGCTCTCTTTTCTACCTCTGCGAGACGATTTCCCGCATGGTAGCCTCTTTCGACGTGGTTGTGACCGAAGCTTTGATGACACTTGCGAAGGATATGAAGTAGCTGCTCGGATCTCTGACCTGGTCAGTACTGGAATTCTTATTCTTTTTCTCTTTGCAACGTGTGCACGCTGAATGATTTTGGTATTGTTTTCAGACGTCTCGCCTAGCTTCTGACTTCTGCAAGAAGCATGGAAATCTTTAACCGGCAGATATTTCAACGCGCCACTCAGCCTTCAGATGCATCCTTCCTGGGAGGGGGAGGATTTTAGAAGCGCCGGAAGAATAATTTGCGAAGGTGGCCCAAGCATACGATAGCAGCGTGGGCCAGGTATTCTTTGTTCTTATACAAGATCTGATAGCTTAAAATCGCGTACTTATCCAGTTTTCCAGGTGGCCCGCTTAGCAAGTTGCTCAAACAGACAAAAGTCACATTCGGTTGCATGTTGTTGAGTGGTGGCAGCTTGGCTGGTTCGAGTTTAGTCCTCTGACATCAAAAGCGAAACACATTGCTCTCATTCATGATACTTCATGAACTTGGGAGCTCTGTTCCGATTCCAAGGTAAAGGTTTTATCTCGTCTCGTAAACTAATCCCTTGTTACTGCGTTGAATGCAGTGTGTTTTTTGTTGTATGTTTATTCCACCTAAGCGCGTTGAAATGCCATAGTTAAGAATCTTCAAGGCTCGTGTTATCTTTTCCCTTCTTATATCTTGCCGATTTTTCTTTTAGCTCGAGATTGATGGCGAGGTTTGAGGCCGACACAAGCGCTTGGTCGATACCGACAAGTTAGCTCAAGTGGCCCTCTACGACGACAAACAGGTGCTCTCAAAAGCTGGGCCACTCCTTGTTTTAACGAGTTCGTTTTTCTTCGAGTTTGCAGCTATATGATACTGTTTCCAATGCGGAGTTGAATGATTGAGAGGGATAGCTAGCAACGACGATGATGCTAGCGGTAAGCTTTTCCCCTTGCCGCCAAAACAAAGGTGAAGGCCAAGGGTGGTAAAGCCAGCATCACCAAGTTTGGTGGTGTAAACACTGTATTTGTGGGCCATTTGTGTCTACGAGGAGGCAAGCCCGGTGAGGGCTGAAGAACACACAGGGACACAGAGAAACAAAGAAGGAAATTTGTGAACAGGTTGGGGCTGGAAGAGGGAGTCTCAACAATCGATTTTTTTTCTTCCCGGAGCCGATCAAGGTGGAGAATTAAATGGCTTATTCTTGCTTCTCGGCACAGAGCAGGCAGTGGCTAGCTTTTCTGGACGAGAGTTTACTGGAGGAGCTCACCAAGCCGCAGCCGATTCTTGTTCTCTCTTCGGAGCAGCAAGAACAGGTCCAATTGCAACATGGTTCTTGTTTCAGGTAACTCCAACTTTCATTTTCACCTCGGATTCATCGCAATCGCGTCTTTTACAGAGCCGAGTCTCTAAAGCTTGACAAATCGCCTCGCAAAAGGTCGGCTTTTCTTTTAGCTCATTTCTTCCGAGTCCCTGAGTTTGAAATTTGGTTGACAAGTTTTGCTTGTTCTTCTTGCAGGCCGCGGGACGACGCAACGTCCTCCAAGGCTGTCCGAGAGAAGATGAGACGGGATAAGCTCAATGATAAGTGAGTGCCTCACTGTTTCCACGGGACTCCTGTGTTGAAAAATTCCCTTTTGTACTCTTGACAGGTTTTTCGAATTGAGCGGCGCACTGGAACCGGGAAGGCCTCTCAAGTCCGACAAATCCGCCATCCTCATCGAAGCGGCATGCGTTTTGCTGCAGCTGCGACAAGAGGCCCAGCAGCTCAAGGAATCCAACGACAAGCTCCGTGAAGCTGTTAAAGACTTAAAGGTTCGTTAGTGCGACACAGCAGAGCAAAGCAAAGCAATTACTCTCGCTCGCTTCCGCAGATTGAGAAGAACGAACTCCGGGACGAGAAGCTCAGACTAAAAGCCGAGAAGGAGAGGCTCGAAGAGCAGCTAAAGACGTTCTCGGTCTCCTTCGTCCCTCATCCCGCGTACCAAGCAGCGGCCGCGGCCGCGGCACTGGCTGCTCAAAACCACTCGCTTCCACCCTCCGAAAAGCTCAAGCTCGAGACGGTGTCGGCCTTCCCGGCAGGCGGGATGTGGCAATGGATGCCTTCGTCGTCCACTTCGACGGAGGATTCTCTCTTGAGGCCTCCTGTAGCTTGAGCGACTTTTTCTTCATCCTGGCGAACTTTTTGTCTTGTGAATAGGAAGTGGGCGTAAGAACAACTTCTAACTGTATGTAAAACCATAACTATACAATGACAAGAGCCGTATGATCGAGACAACTTGGATCAAAACCACTGCATAAGGAAAATCAAACTTTCTTAAGCAATGAAGAAAAAACCATGAAAACCACACCTGGTAATCTTTCACGCTCCCACAGTCATGAAGGATTCATGAACGTGCCTTAGCATGGGCTCGTCTCTCGTCCAGTCCTGCGTGGGAGCTCTCACGTAGTGGGCGTAGAGCTTGTTCTTGGCGCACGTAACGAAGATGAGGCTGTGAGCCACCGGCCCCTGGATCTCATACTCGTAGTAGAGCTGGCCGGAATCGTTTTGCTTGTCCGAGGCCTTGATGCTATCGGCCTGGGAGATATCGTCTTGCAAGCTCACGTCCGAGAGGGAGAGATCGTTGAGGACGTTGTCTCGGTTGGCGAGCTTGCGAAATCCTGCCAAGTATGTGAGGTAAGTCTTCTCACCTTTCCTGCGTGGGTTGTAAAACTCCGAGTCGGTCCCATTCGTGCCCTTCTCGACCTTGGAGATGAGGCGCTCCTTCCATCCCTGGGGCACCTCGAAGATATACTCGGCCGAGTCCTTCTTGCTCGCATTCCCGCCATAGCCGCCATAGCTGGACGCGCTCGCGGCTGTGCCGTAATACGTCTCAAACGGCGAGGATCCCTCTTCCGCCGCTGCCGCCACCGGGGAATCGAGAGAGAATGCCGCCTTCGAATTCGATCCAAATGCCGTGGACGACGCAAGCGCTAGCAGCGCTAGTGCCTGCCGCCTACCGCATGTAGCTGTGGATGCCGAGGCGATCGATCCTCCTCTTCCTGCCGCCGCGAAAACCCTAGCCTTAGAAGACCTGGGGAGAGTGGCGAGGGAAATACAAGCCATTGCCGCCATGGCCACTATATCCGCATTGGCAAAGTTTTTAAACTCCGTGACGTGTCCCAAGAATATACCAAATGCTCTTTCTAACAAGTGTGCCCTAGATAAATCCACGTATTTGACACGTGGCTTACGTCCACGTGGCGACGCGTGCGTGGAGATACTTTGAGTGTGCTCTCCACGCACACAAAAATTTCGTTCTCGTTGCGAGAATATTTCTAGGCTAGGTAAGACGAGGCCATGGCGCCAGGCAAGCTCTAGAGATTCATTTTCTATGCGCTATAGCAGCTAGATCAATCAAAGAAATGGCCGCCACGGCTGTCAATCGCTGCGTGTCGGCGCTAGATCCAAGGAGAAAGACAATTCTTCCTGTAGATCATTCGAATAGTGTAATTGGACGAGATTTAGGGAGAGCTGTTAGAGAATGTTCTTCCTCGGTATTTGGAAGGAAGCTCCGATCTTATAGAAATTATAGTCGTTCGGTGGCAGCAAGAGCAACAGTGGACGATAGCTCTTCCATTGGGACTGAGGCGCCTGAAGAGGACTACTACTCGGTTCTAGGATTGGTATGGTTCTTTGTTGTTCCTTTTTATGTTTTCAGTTCCTTTCTTTCATTTGTTCATGTTTTTTCTAGGAGCCCGATGCTACGTCCGAGGACATTAGAAAGGCTTACTACTCCTGTATGAAAGAATGCCATCCCGATTTGATTGGAGATGACTCTGGAGCTACAAATTTTTGTATGTTTGTGAATGAAGTGTACGAGGTAAAAACGTTCTTTTTTTGTGTGCGTTCTTTTTTTTGTGTGTGTTTTTTCTCAGCTCACAATGA
Source organism: Selaginella moellendorffii (assembly GCF_000143415.4). Taxonomy (NCBI): domain Eukaryota; kingdom Viridiplantae; phylum Streptophyta; class Lycopodiopsida; order Selaginellales; family Selaginellaceae; genus Selaginella; species Selaginella moellendorffii. The sequence continues at coordinate 12,363 of NW_003314410.1, read as the reverse complement.
AAAGAATTGGTGTGTGATAGGTGCTGAGTGATCCGGAGCAGAGGATGGTGTATGACGAGATAAATGGCTACGCCCTGACTTCAAAGAACCCTTTCTTGAGTGTTACGTGTACCAAGGATCGAGTGTTTGTGGACGAGGTTTCATGCATCGGTACGTATCAAGCTTTTGTGTTCTCTCTCTTTCACTTTCTAATGTATAGTCGTGTCTCGAAGGATAGGATGTAAGAACTGTGTGAATACAGCGCCTTGTACGTTCGCAATTGAGGAAGAACACGGAAGAGCACGAGTTGTTTCGCAATCTGGCGACGCATCGCTTTCACAGATTGCTATAGAATCATGGTAACTTCGTTGCCTATTCTCTTGTAAGTTTTGCTGGTGTCTAGTTTCATTTCTAGCTAACGCGAACTGTTTTCAAAGCCCCGTGGACTGTATCCACTGGGTTTCTGCTCCTCAGCTCGCTCTTTTAGAGGATGAAATGCGAAGAGTGGAGCGCGTGAGTGTAAGTGGCTGGCCGGCTATCTATAACTTCGTGATTAACTGAGCTCTCACAGGTTGGCGTCATGCTTTCAGGCATGGGTTATCAATCCGCAGACGTTTTTGCAACGGTAAGCTCTCTACATTTGAGGCAAAATCGAGCACACAGAAATGTTTTCTCTTGCCAGGCCAGTACGAGGTGGGAGAAGAAGCAAGCAAAAGCCCGGGTACTCTCCCTACAGTTTGTCCAAATGAGTTAACCATCTTCTCTTCTCACTGCAGATTCGTGCAATGAATAGAGCTGCGAACGCCCGGAATAGCTCCATGCATCCTTGGTGGCAGGGTATGTGGAACCAAACCATGGGAACAAGACCAGGCAAGTCTCGCATTCTAGCCCTTCCTCTCTCATCGCATCTATCAAACTGAGTGTGGCATAACAGAAGAATGGGAAAAACAAGCTGGGGAGAAGCGCAACCGAGCGGCTGCAGCAGCACGAAGATGGAGAGAGTACTCGAGGAGAGGATTTTACGGACGGCCGACGCAGATTCTTCCGGATAACAAACAAGACAATAATTAGCAGCTCGAATCACGGAAAATTATACTAATAAAAACTGTATATAGTTTGAACAACGCCATAGTTTACCGATTTTTTATTTTTCAAGCTGGTATGGTTTGCTGATTTGTGGTTTTTGGGTTATTCAAGCTGCTCGAGGTGCGTTCCACCTGGTGGTACGCTTGGGCGGTGAACTCGCAATGTTAATGTTGTGCTCTAGCTCTAGAACTTTCAGGACCTCGCAATACCTTTCATCAGTAATGGTAGGATTCAAAATTGGTTGTCTGTCCTCAATTTCTTTCTACATCCACAGCAAGTTTAGAACTGGCCACAACGATCCTCCTGCATGCTCGATCTTGCACACTTTTACTTGTGTCAAAGGCTTCTTGTTCTGTCCATGTAGCAACTTTGGAGAGGTTACCTGCTATGTGTGAGAAACCAGTTTGATTTAATTCTATTGGCACAAACTCTTTTAGTTGATTGTACCTCAGACAAGCTGGCCCAAGGCCTGAATTCAGCACCCTGAAAAGTAACAATCTCCCAAAATCCTTCTATAATAAACTGTTATTGTGATGGCAAAATGGGGTCCTAAAACGCTTGAAATTTGATCAAATAAAAGATTAGAAATGTTACAATATTCTAAAAACTTCAATTATTAAGATTTTTACAGCCAAAAAAAGAAAAACATGTTTATTGAATTGAGTAAACTTTTAAATTTTTATAAAAGTAAGAAGTTAAATTTATAAGCTTCAAGAACAACTTCAATCTTCTATTGCGTTCAATCCATCTTTTATATATTAAGTATATTAGAACAATATATTTTCCTTTATTATAAAATGTAGATGTGGAATAAGAACTTATAAACTAGGGTTTTTAGGATATTGTACTTAGAGTAATTTAACTAAAGTTAATATAAATTTTATCATAAGAAAAAGAGATTACAAAGGCTGAAAAAGTATACAAATTATATGAAGACCAGGATGTAGTTCTTTTCAGATGATTAACTAAAGTATCTTTCTCATTAGAATTTAATATATTAAATTTCAATAATTTCATAAATAAAAAGAAATGTTTAATATAATTTATTTCAATTTTAATTAGTATTAATTGTCTAATTTGACTTTATTAAATCATGGATATAACTCTAGTTATAACTCTAATTTTTTAATTAAAAAAATCGTTTTAAATCATTTTAAGCAACATCACATGAATATATAATTTTATAATTTTATATTTTAAGAAATAAAGCTAGACTATTAATCTAATATATTATTTATAAAAGAGAACTATGATAAAAAAAACTCCCATAGGAGATAAAAACTATTTTTGGTTTGCTTAAGCAAACCTGTAGGGGATGGTAATGAATATACTTAGAATATGCTTGGATATTCTAAGATATTCTATCATCCAATGGTGGTTATTCATTTAGATGAATTCCATATTTATAATTTATAAACTTTTCTAACCACTTTGTATCATCATGAGTGTGTGTGGTTTTTGGAGCATGAGCCAAAGAAACTATGTAATGTACAATGCATTGGTTGGGTTCTATGTCCAGATTGGCAATTGCAAGAGAGCTCTCAAAGTTCCACTGCCAAGGCCCTCAATCCAGGCACCGCCATGAAGCTGGATGAATCTGGAGAATCTGGAGCCAAGGCTGGATGGATGAGGCAGCCAGTAATCCATGTGAAGGGAAGAATGAAAAAGAGGAGTGCTCATAGGGGGCTTCCAGCCTCAATTGTGACATGCATGAAGCATTGAAACCAGCTCAGGGATTTGAGCAAGGCCCCCTCAAGATCAATCATGATGCTATTGTTGTTCCCGGCCACCACATTCTCCACTGGCTCCAATGGATTGCTCTTGTCCCTGGAAAGTGTCAAGAAAATCATATTTGGACTAGTGAATTGATTGAGGATTGCCTCTCCCTGGAGGTTTGAGCTGAGAGCCACGATCCAGGATCAGAAACCCACCATGGCAGTATTGATTGATTTCCCAGAATCAATCAATCAACCTGGAATGCATCCATGGATGGAGCTTAGATCTTCCTTTGTATGGCTCCCTATTATGCGAGTGGGCAGTGGGTAGAAAACAAAGATCAATGGAGGAGGGAGAGTCTTTTCAAAGAGGAGTTGTTGGGAAGAACAAATTGAGGCTCAATTGATGGATGGTGACCGAACCTTGAGTTTTGAAGGAAACCATGACATAAATGCTGGGCTTTGACTTGGACACGCAAGTCCATGCAAACAACAATCTTTCTATTCCTATTCATTCCTCTTTTTTAAAGCGACGGACAGAGGGAGATTGTAGCAGCTGAGGAGTAGAGTCAGGCTGCTTCTAGCTTCAGCTTGGATGATGATGAGAAGTATCTGGCAAGGATGTTTATAACAAGAAGAGTCAGTGCATGAAAAGGTTGAAAAGGTTGAAAAGGTTTGTCACCAAGTTGACAGATTTTGCTCAAAGTTTTATTCTTTTTTGTTTTCGATTCTTCAAAGTGAAGTCTAATTTATTTTTTGCTCTTTTTACTAGTATAAATTAACTAGAGGTAATTCTGTTTAATCAATCACATAGATATGTCAGATTTGGATTGTGCTATGGATATTGTTCAGTCGTCAAGATTTGTTTACAGAAACAAGTTCTTATGAAGATTTGGTTTTTCTCTTTATTCTTTAGTATTTCTTGATTTATTTCTTTTTGGTTTTGTAGTTTCACAAGCAAAGAGGACAGCAACCATGATTCTTGAGCTGAAGATTTTATCTATGTATGGTTTTGAAATTGTTTTTTTTCTGTAGTTTTGATTTGCTTTTTGCCTAGGCAAGTGTCGCGAATGTGACTTCGGGTATCGAAAGTTACCTGTCGACTAGTCCTTACGGACACTCTTACCTTACTGCCACGATGGTAGGAGGTCGGTATTGCTGAACCCTTTATTAGTCCCTCTTGTGCTAGTGGAGTTAACTGGGCATTTCAAGTGTACTTAGACCGGACGAGCATAAGGACGGAATTCCTACGTGTTATTAGCTAAGCATACTTAGCCTGGTAAGGAGTTCCCGTCTCGTTATGTCTTGCACTTGCTAGTGACAAGAACCCTCGCGTATTGAGATTGGTCCCTCAATATCGCTACATGATAGCTTACCGTGTCTGCCAAACACCCTCACTATCATGCGCTTTGTGTTGGTCTCATTTTGGTCCCAAATGCTATTTATGGAAAGTGTCCAGATTTGCTCATTTGGCATATCTACGGAATGTAGAGATCGGCCTGAACACAATGGTGTTCGTCCCGTATCCAAATTCGCAATTTAGCGCCATTCTATATTTAGTAAGTTTCGAGCTTGTTCCAGAGACTAACTCCTGATACTAAGGGAGGCTTGGGGTGAAAGCCCAAAGCGTGTGTTCCTCAAGGGGGGGGGGGGCTGTGATAGTGGGTAGGTTGGGCATGGCCAACCAACCTGAGGCATAATCTAGCTCCCACTTGCATGCCTATCCTTGTTCTGCGTCTGGCTTGGGTCTAAGCCCAAGTTCTATTCCATGCTAGCTGGTGGAGTACCCATGTCCTCGCATTAGGCCACCAGTATGCCGAAATAACGCCAGACTTTGTTTGGCTCCATTTTGCGTGTTAGTCCTGGCATTGGGATGCTGGTTACTCTAGGACTGTTCCAAGTCACTCCGGGCTCCTATCCCTTCGCTCCTTGGGCTTTATGCTCGGGAGTTGCTTCGTGGCTCGGTTCCGTCACTCCTTGGCTTCGTGCTTGGGAGTTTGGCACCGTTCCTTCGTTCAGTGGCCCAAGGCCCTGAACCTCGGGTTCCTATGGACACGTGGCATGTGACATGTGGCATCTGTCACATGGCACAAAGAGGGTTAGGTTCCGCTTTGTGGTGCTATCCTATGGTAAATCACCATAGGATAAAGGGTCAAAACCACGTGCGCTACACTTGGTATCAGAGAAGGACTTTGAGCGAGTACTATACAATGAGATTGGGCAACTAGTCTCGTTGCATACGCAGAGATGAATACGATGATCCGAGTGGGTACACGTTTGGGTGTAAAGGCTTCGCAATTGTTCCTTGTGTATGGATTTGGTTACCTTGTTGTACCATATTTTGTGAGCTTGAGCTTGGGCTCACAAGAGACATTGAGTTGTTCCGTTCGCACAAGTTTGAGCTTGGGCTCGTGAGTGAGGCACATTAGCAACTTGAGGTTACACTTTTAGTTGGCAGGATTAATGTTAGCCTATTAGTGGTTCCATGAGTTGTTCCATGTACCATGGGAAAAAGTAAACCTTCCCTGGGTTTGCTATGAGTGGCAAATAGGCTGGTCCGTAGCTATTTAGCACGGCACTAGTGGATCCTTCTTAGGCATGGTTACAAGTGGATCAATCAAGACTATAGGGATTAGTCTATTAATTCAAGTAATCATTGCCGTGCTCTCTCATAAACTTTTCTTGGATTGAACTGAAGGCAATGTGAAAGCAAGCTTGAGGTTTGGTCAAAGTAGAGACTGAAAAGAGAGTCATCAGGGACGAAGGATCGAACACGTAAATCATCTTCTCTTCTTGGAGAGATGATTCACAATGATGTGTGACTCATTGCTCGTGTTCACAATATGCAATCAAGAGTCCCTACCTTGATGCATGTTGGAAATGATGGTCTTACAAGTGGTGAGTCATGGGATGGATAGTGGTGAAGCGCTATACCATTTTGTCTAGGCTTGCTGTTGGAAGACTTGGGTTGCAATGCTCAATTCTTTTCCAAGGAACCTTGCTATTGCTCCTTGAGTAGCTTGGTGTTGGATTAGTTTTGAGTTTGGTCGGAAAGAGAGTGGCATGAGCTTGTCCGTGTTGTGAACAAAAGTTAGTGGTGTTGAGTGTTGTAAATCTCTATCGGTGGAGTGTGGCATTTATGTTACATTTTGTCGAATCAAGTTAGCACTTGATAATCACATAAATGTAAGCGACTAAATTTTCCATTCTACTTTAGTCACTTAACCACACCTCCGACCACTTGGAGGAGTCTCATTCACAACCTCCATAAGTCCAATTCAGGACTTGGGACTTGCTAGCCCCAAGAATGGCATCCATACCACTCAACATTTGCACTTGGTCCAAGTGCTCCACGTGTCCGATCCCATGACCGACACTCAAAGGTACCACTGACATGGCAGCTTGTTACGCTAAGGCCATGCCTAATCACCTTTGCCACACTGGTAGTCCAATACCACTTGCATCACAATCTTGGCTCTCCAAGACTAGGCAAACCATCCATGAGTGGTCATCTCAGATCCACTCTTTAGCATCCTTAGGATGCCCACCGACAAGGGGAATAGCCTTCCCCAATATCCCTCTGTCAGTCCCCACTAAGTCCCTTTCTGCCTTTGGCCGTGTTTGCCAACACTGCCACTAGATCGAGGCCCACAGGCCCGACCACTAAGTCCCACGGTCCTCTGGGACTTCCTCACCACACGACTATGTCCTTGGTCACTGCCCCAGAGGACTGCTCCTCTTCCTTTCCACAGTCTGGGCCTTTGGGACAACATTTCGGAACACCGTGGCCTTACGTGAGCCACCTGGGTACTCTCCCCGCCTTCCGCCTTTGGGTGCTCTAGCCATGGGCTTAGAGCAAGGTTCCATTGAGCCACGCTTGGTATCCAAGTAGGTAGTGCCACCCACACTTGGACTGGGAGCATTGGCCAGTCGATCTCCCGGGGGAACTAGAGCCGGCTCTTGAACACTTCACCAAGCTACCCAGCTTGTCGGTCCGTGTTCACTCTAGTTTTGGACTTCCCAGTGGTCAGCTCATCACCCAACACTGGGTCTGGCCTGCCTAGGCCAAACTGGCCTTTCCTGGCCAAACTGGCTCCACTGGGCTCCAACCCCCACACTCTCCCTACTATACTTTTGGAACCCCCCGCAGCCCCCCCCCCCCTTGGGGGACGATCGCTTTGGGCTTTCACCCAACTGCCTGTATTAGTATTCAGACTCGGACTCGGACTCGGACTCGGACTCGGTCTCGGTCCCGGATTTGGACTCGGACTCGGTCTCGGTCTCGGTCTCGATCTCGGTCTCGGTCCCGGTCCTGGTCTCAGTTCCATCTCGGACTCCATCTCGGACTCCACCTTGGGTCCATCTCAGACTCCATCTTGGGTCCATCTCGGACTCCATCTTGGGTCCATCTCGGGCTCCATCTCGGGTCCATCTCGGACTCCATCTTGGTCCATCTCGGACTCCATATCGGACTCCATCTCGGACTCCATATCGGACTCCATATCGGACTCCCTTTCGGACTCCATCTCGGACTCCATATCGGACTCCATTTCGGGTCCATCTTGGACTCCATCTCGGACTCCATATCGGACTTCACTTCGGGTCCATCTCGGACTCCATCTCGGACTCCATATCGGACTCCACTTCGAGTTCATCTGGGACTCCATCTTGGGTCCGCCTTGGACTCCATCTCGGACACTTCCACGTGTCATGTGTTGGTCCTTTCGGGTCCCTTTTTAGAGCCTCGCTGATGGCTCGCTTCGTGCTCATTCCTCGAGCACTTTGTTGGGAGTTCCACTCCCACTCTCGACCTTTCAAGTCGGAGCTTTTATTCCAAATGTGTTACGCTTGTTTGGCTTTCGCTTCGGCCACTACCACGTGGCGCCCTTCCAACTCCACTTTGGGGCCTAGGGATTTTGTGTCTCACAACTCCACCACCCATAGACGAAGTTCGATGTCCTCATCGAACGGTAAACCATTTTATAAAGTAACACCCGCATGTGTTACCATTTCCATCCTTGGCACCTAGCTAATATTTGTCAATGGTTTGACATTGAAGGCTCACCATGCCTTCTCCATATTCGTCAATGGTTTGACATTAAAGGCTCACCATGCCTTTTGCATATTCCTCAATGGTTTGACACCAAAGGCTCACTATGCCTTGCCTATCCTCTAAGGAGGGCAGTCTCTCCAACTTAAAGACTGATTGGACCACATGTAGTGGTTCTCTCCTTTTATTGGTTTAGTTCTCGCTAAACCTCTTAGAGACCCTTCTCTAAGTCAATCCCACTACTCCTTCTCGAGTAGTCTCAATTTCCATCTATTAAACGTTTGCACCTTGGAACTTTTACTCTTTTGACTTTTGGAAGTCAATTTCCTAGGTGTCTCCAACACCTTGCATTGCACAGATTGTGTAACTCCATTTCCCCATCCTAGGAAGTTCATTACTTGAAGGCACCATCATCCTCTGTTCTATTTCGTGCCACCTTGGGCACTAAGTTCCATTTATCATACTTTGTACTAGGGCTGTCCATGGCCCTATCATTTGGCTACCTTATCGCTCCCTCCCTTGGAGCTTCCACTTTCGCCAAATCGGAGCAATTCGGAATCCATCTTTGGAAACACACTTCCTTTCCCGCAATTTATTAGCGTCCAACACATTAGTGTTCCTCGTCTAACTTTGTCACTTGGATTCCTTCCAAGGGATTCCACGGCCCTATCTTGGCCACTCATCTTTTGCTCCTATCCGTTGATTGTTGTACCAAGCAACATCAAATCTCTACTTCCCTCCTTGAGGTATTCTTTTGATTCCATAGCAAAGGCTCTGCTTTGCCAAGACTAGGGTGTTCACCCCTAATAAGTCTCTTTAGCATCTTCTGCTGTGGGCTCTATCCACGGCCCAACTTTGTGACCCTCCTATGGGTCTCTTTAGAGACTACTTTCCTTGGACACACTATGCCATCGCAATGACATAGCTCATTTCCCTAAGGTGCTTTTCCCACTTGGTCACCTTGACCAAGCCACACCATCATCAATAGTTCAAATCAACACTTTGAATTAGGAACCTTATTCCTTAACCCAAACAAGGACCTTGTCCTTATTTAGCCACAAGATCACCTAATGATCTCACCTCGGCACCTTAATAGGTTTGCCAATAGGTACTAGGTCTTCTAGACCTTTAACTTGTTAACTACGACCCCGGGGACATCCCCCACACTTGGCAGTGCGCCCAAGCCAGCCCTTTCGTCCAAGGGTCCATAGCAACTGAGACTGGGTGTCCCCATCTCATTCACCACATCCTTGGTATCACTAGCACCAAAGTGTTCAAGTTAGATATGCTGAGCCACACTAAGCAATCTAACTGTGCATCACGACTTCGGGGCATCCCCCGCTTGGCGGTGTGCCCAAGCCAATATCCTCATTGAGAGTCCATGACCACCGAAATATGAGTGTCCTCATATTCCAAACCATCACCACGCCCTAGTGATTTGGGACTCGAACCCAAGCACTAGAGGGTCGGGACTCGAACCCAACCTCCGTATATGCATCTACGGACAGCATCACCTAGGATGCCTGGCGTGACTCCCCACGCCAGTGCACCAACTTATACTTAAAGCGCGCTATAGATCACAGCTTAGGAACCTAGTTCCTCCCCACTGCCAAGTTCTCTCACTTGACAAGCCTGTGATCATGCATGGACTCCTCCATGTTTGGCCCCATGGCCCACCCTTTTTGAAGTTATCACCTTCAACTAGGGTATTTGTTCCCCTGACTTGCCAATCTCGCTTTGGCAAGTCCTTCGACCACTGTAACATGGTTTCTGCACAAGCGTGAAAGCCCTTGATCATCGACTTTTGTTCAAAGCCTTCTCTTTGAACACTCGGGAACTACTTCCCTAACCTTGATAGCCTTGCCTCATGGCAAGCTTCAAGACCATGCTTCTGCTATGCCACTCTAATTTCGCGCGTTCCTTGAACTATTTATGCTTGGCCTTTCTAGGTACTAAGCTACCTAGAATCCTCTTTGGGAACCTTGAAGGAACTCTGTCCCTTAGCTTGTTAAGGCCCTATTTTTTGCAAGCTTTCCAATTACCATATAGTCTAACATGGACAATTCCATATTTTAGACTCTCCATGGCATCACGGTTGCTAGCGGCAACACCCTCGAGCCCCCACTTGATTCTCCACTCCCAGCTGGCATAACCAACCTTGGTTATGCCCTTCGATTCCTATGGTTCGGTTCTATCCCCTTACTTCTTGCTTTTTGCTTCACACCTTTCCTTCGGTCATTCTCCTCCAGACCAGGAGGATAGCTTTGCACTTTCTATCATGCCTTAGCAAGTATTCTTAGGGATGAACCTACCCGATAGCCTAGGGAGTGGTTCCTCAATCTAGGTATGCTCACCCTATAATCCCACACACCAGGATTTCGTTGTTGTTTATGGGCCTTTGCATGCCCATCGCTAGCCTTGCCAAAATTCCATTTTTGGCTTTGTCCAATTCGAGTAGATAGTCTTCTCCTGTCTCCACCACTTTGGACATTTGGATAGCACCTACTATCCATCATTCGCTAGGGACTTAGTCCCTTGGGCCTTATCTACTGCCCTCGCGACATCAAACACCACCTCCTGGTGTTCTAGAGTTTTCGGGTGTCCCAATGACGGCTTCCTTGATAATGAGTATTTCCTTTTATGATATTGACTTACTATATCGCAACATAAGCAACTTATCCCCCGTAAGGGTATATCCAACTTCCCTATGCCATTAAGAAAGCTTGGGTAGCTACCTTCTACCTGTTTAACCAATTATTTTGCACCTTTTGCTTAGTTGCCTCGTAGTTGTCAAGTCCTACAACTCATTGCTGGTGCTTCCACACCTCCATCATTATCTGGGTCACCACACTCTAACTGCATGCTCTGCAGCTTAGGCTATGCCATTCCCATTTCTATTGGGATTCCTTTGGCAAGGGGTTCTCATGAACCCACCAACATAGCCTCAAGGTATCACACCTTGGCACATTTGGTGTCTCCACACCATCGGCTCTATGAGCCTACCTCTATGACATTTCATCTTTGTGTCTAAGTCTTTGCCAAGACCAATACCACTCTTTCTCATGCCAACCATCCATTAGCACTGCATCATAGAGGTCACACACAACTTTGTGTCAAAGTTGTTTTCTTTTTGGGAACACCTTTCCCACGACTTTAGCATGGCACATTTTGCCATCGATGAGATACCCTTTATTCTCATCCTTGGATCCTATGATCCCCCCCCATCCTTTGTGGGGTACAATACACCTTAGTCTAGATGCTTCCATCAGTCCTTTTAGGACCATCCCTTGACTCTACTTGAGTCATCCAACAGTTTTGGACTTGGTTAATCCACAGACTCGTAAGGTCCTACTTGTGAGGCACTAGCTCACTGGAATACACTTTTTGCATTCCTGTCCTACTCAAAAGGACTATTTTCACAAGTGTTACTCTGACACTTGATTTTGTTCTCTGGGGGCAACCTTTGCCCCTTAGGACTACTTGTCCATGCGATGAGAATACCAACTCATCTCTAAGTACACCCCCCAACTCCTTGGGTTGTTCCAGCATTTATTAAAGGTAGCCCCGGCTACCATTTCAAGGACTTGTGTCCTCTTCCGTATTTGACCTCCCACGGTCATTACCTCTGGTCTCACATTCATGAACACCAACCTCAACTATATGAGGATAATCTTGTGACTCCTTTATTGTTTTGGAGTCTACATCTTTCCCGTGATCCCAACTATAGTTGTTTATCACAACTACGTTAGCCCGTTTGCTGCGTCAAATGCTCATTTTGATCACATCCTCAGCTCTCTGTGGAGACCTTATACTGTTCCCAAGATCCCAAAGTCGTTCCATTATTAGCCCTTTTCTATCCACCACATTGTGCCCAAGTTCACACATGAACTTGAGTGGAGAGCCATGTCCTCTCGACATGCTACTCCTCAAGGATAGGCCCACTCCTAGGACCTTCCGATGCCAACATCAATGGTGATATACTTGAGCACCAATAAAAGTCGGACTAAGGAACAGCTCTGATACCAAATTGTAAGCGACTAAATTTTCCATTCTACTTTAGTCACTTAACCACTTGGAGGAGTCTCATTCACAACCTCCATAAGTCCAATTCCAGACTTGGGACTTGCTAGTCCCGAAAATGGCATCCATGCCACTCAACATTTGCACTTGGTCCAAGTGCTCCACGTGTCCGATCCCATGACCGACACTCAAAGGTACCACCGACATGGCAGCTTGTTACGCTAAGGCCATGCCCAATCACCTTTGCCACACTGGTAGTCCAATACCACTTGCATCACAATCTTGGCTCTCCAAGACTAGGCAAACCATCTGTGAGTGGTCATCTCAGATCCACTCCTTAGCATCCTTAGGATGCCCACCGACAAGGGGAATAGCATTCCCCAATATTCCTCTGTCAGTCCCCATTAAGTCCCTTTCTGCCCTTGGCCGTGTTTGCCAACACTGCCACTGGATCGAGGCCCATAGGCCCGACCACTAAGTCCCACGGTCCTCTGGGACTCCTCACCACACGAT
>NW_003314409.1:285206-290367 GCF_000143415.4 Selaginella moellendorffii | reverse complement strand
ATATGTATGTATGTATATATGTATGTATGTATATATATATGTATATATATATATATATATATATATATATATATACATATATATACATATATATATATATATATATATATATATATGTATATATATGTATATATATATATATGTATATATATATATGTATATGTATATATATATATATGTATATGTATATATATATATGTATATGTATATATGTATATATGTATGTATATATGTATATATGTATATATGTATGTATATATGTATATATGTATGTATATATGTATATATGTATGTATATGTGTATATATATATGTATATATGTATATGTATATGTATATATATATATATATATGTATATGTATATGTATATATATATATGTATATATATATATGTATGTATCTATATATGTATATATGTATATATATACACATATATGTATATATATACACATATATGTTCTATATATATATGTGAGTGTATGGAATATAGAAAGGGAATACAAAAAATGTGTATATTAATTAGCCCAAAAACCTTAATTTATATATAGGAACAAATGGTCTAGATTAAAATCAATCTGATAGCTACTAAAATCCCATTATGTTAATATTAGTATACGGGATCGTAGCCATACACTTAGACCTTATATCATCCTTTCCTCTCAGAATAATGGAAAACTATCAAGGTTCTTTTGTAGATGGGCTGGGATCTAGATGAACGTTAAGAGGAGGCATTGGCGGATTTGTAAGTGGTATTAACTGTTCCTGATCCCTTTGTACGAAGTGTTTCAACCACTACACATGCATAATTTCTGGAGGATTGGCTTATTGGACATTATGCCGAACCTCATAAACTTATGGTCAAACTTGTTGCAACACTTGATATAGTCCTTTCCATTGAGCAAGGAGCCCCTTAGATAAACTACATACCGTAAGATGCGGAAAACAAATTAACACCAAGTCATCCACTTTGTACTTTGCAAGTGGATGATGATGGGAGTTGTAGCACCGTTGTTGTCCCACTTGTATGCGGCTTAAATGTTTAGCAGACTTTACTCAGACAAATGGAAGAATGCTCGTCAAATATTAATCCCATAACTTAGCATCGGTAACTCATGGTAATTGTGAAGGTAAATCCAGCTCTGTTGGTAATATTGGATTATGATCATATAGGAATTTATATGGTGAAGTATCAACAGAACTTTGCACCCTTGTGACATATGCATACCGAAGCAACAGTAAATAACCATTTCAATCTGAATGCTAAAAGTTCATGTACTTACAATTATTCCTTTAAATGTCCAAACGTGCCATTTCACAAAACCGTCTGACTATGGATAATAAACACTCGTGAAAGTGTGGTGTATCCCCAACCTAGATGTTAAAACATGAAATGCCTTAGCTATAAATACGGGACCTTTATCCGAAAGAATCTGTTCCAGACAAGAATGTTGGAACACCACTTAATTGAGGAGGAAGTATCCAACAGTAGTTGTAGAGTCACTAACAAAAGCACAAATTTCCATATAACGAATCAAATAGTCAAAAGCAATAATAAACATATTTATTATGAATAGTCAATTGTGGAAAAGGTCCCATAAGATCAAACACCACCAGCTCAAACAGACAGGAAATTACAATTAACTCTAACCATCCTTTTGTGGTACAAGGGGGAGTATTACAAGCCTAACACCAAATGCAGCTATGCACATATTAGATAATATCATATTACATATCTGTCCAATAGAAAGATCTGTGCAACTTCTCGGTCATACGACGATGTTCCATATGCCCATTTAGAATAGGAGAATCATAGTAAGCATGGAGAAATCGCAAAATAAAGACAAAAGGCACCACCAGCCGTAAAGGATCATTAGGAATCGTCCCCACAAAATAAAGAAGGCTATATTTAAAGCAATATTGAGAATGTAAATGCTGAAATGGCAAGTCATTAGGAAGTGATGCAAGATTCTTAAACCCATCTCGAAGCCTTCAAATCTATGGCTCAATCTTTTAAGCCTTGCGAACCTCATCAAAAAAAGGTAGATCTTGCTCTACACTTTATAGACACTGAACATTAAGTACAGCAACTGCTGACAGCACAGAATCTTTGTCAAGAAAATCCATCGGTGCTGGAATAACAGGCTCATTAAAAACATGAGAAGAAAGTGAAGAAGCAAAAGGAGCTCGAGAAAGGGCATTAGCATCAGCCATAGAACTCCCTAGGTGATGAACAACATCAAAATCATATATCTGAAGCTTCAAAGCCTACTAAGTAGTACAACCAACCAGGTTCTTTCGCTTCAATAATGAAGTGACGGCAACATGATCACCTTCTAGTAATGTCTGAGAACCATGTAGATATGCATAAAGTTTCTTGAAACCCTAGACTGCTGTTAAACACTCCTTCTCTATCATGGAGTAGTTCACCTCTGCCGGTTGTAATATACAACTTATATATGCAATGGGATGGTATTGACTAACACACTCGGGCTCTCTTGCATTAACACACGTCCAAAATCAATATCAAAAGCATTCATACATAAAATGAAAGGTTGAGTGTAATTAGAATATGCCAGAACCAGAGGAGTCATCAATAGTTCTTTGATATCCATAAACGCCCGCTCACAATTCAGAGACCAAATAAAAGATGACGTTGATGACTTTAGCAACGCTCATAATGGTGTAGTGTGATCAGAAAGATGATCCACAAAACGACCAAGATACTGCACCTTACCCAAAAAGTGTTGCATATCATTCACACACTTCAAAGTAGGGAACTTTAGAACAGTTAAAAATTTGTCAAGATCAACTTGCAAACTCTCACGAGGAATACAGTATCCAAGATAAGTCGTGTCTTTGGACCTAAATACGCAATTCGACCACTTCAACTTTAAACCAACTTCTTGTAGCTGATCCAACACTTTACAAACATCACAAATGTGTTCTTCCCATGTACCTTTCAAGCGGATCAAGGCATCATTAATAAAGTCAATAATCACCAGCATATTGTAAAGAACCTCATCCATCATTCATTGAAAAATTGTTGGAGCATTGTTCAAACTAAACAGCATCACCAAAAACTCGTACAAACCAAATGGTGTATGAAAAACTGTTTTAAGAATATTTTCTTCGGCCATTAGTACTTGCTAGTACCCAGAAACAAGATCTAGCTTGGTGAATAAACATCCCCAGACAATCTAAGAGATCATTAGTGTGAGGAAGAAGGTACATATCTGGGATTGTCACTTCATTTAATGGACGATAGTCGATGTAGAAATGAATACTCCCATTAAACTTCGTAACAAAATGAGGTTCACATGCCTAAGGACTCTGTAACTTTCAAATAACACCCTTTTCCAATATCTCCTTAATGTTTGCACATAAAATCTTAATCTCTTTGGGCGATTGACAATAAACAAGAAATTCAAAGAGATCGACATACTTCTTCATGAGCTGGTCAACCATAACAATACAAAGGTCAAAAAAGTATGGAAGTGAGAGGAATGAATGAAATATAAGGAAGTATGAGACAAAGGGGAGAAGCTTCAAAGTCACACTTGGCATGATTACACTGCAACTAATCTATACCAAGAATGAGGTCAAAAGCTTGACTCGACACCACCTGTAATAATTGCAACCCAAGCTCGAGATTGCCCACACACATAACCAAGTTTGTCTCATCCCATGCACATGCATGTGTATGGCCGTTGCCATAAAGAATGAAAATTAACCACCACTCGATGCAAGTGTAGACAGCAACGTGTGGTAATAGGTCAAGCAATAGAAGATAAACTCAAACTTGTATCAACCAACACAGAGAAAAGAATAAGAGACCTCTTGTTATAAAAATGAGTTTGGAAACTAAACAGTGGATGAATTGGTGCCGAGTGAACCTTTTGATAATACTCCCTCGTTACTCGTGTGACTCCTCGTTTCCTGAATGCATCTCGGTGTTCAAACCTTCCACTGCAATAGCACCAACAGGATGTTGTTGACACCAAGGTCTCCACCTAGGAAATGGAGGTTGTCAATCTAGAAAACACCGGCAACGCCAATAAATGTGACCAACTTCATCACATGCTTAACAGTGAATGCTATAGCCATGACCATGTCCTTGCCCTTGTTCTTAGACTCGAGCAATAGCAACATCAACCTCCATTAGAATAGGACCATTACCCACAGAAAGTGGAGCGAAAGGATGTCCAATAAGAAGAGGAAAATGTGACGTCTCATAACGTTGTGCCAAGTGAAGAGTATCATCAAGGGTGGCTAAAACAAGTGCATACACAAGTTTGACAACATCTTGATGAAGTGCTAGCCACAACATTCCTAGTTTGATCTGCTTCAACATATTTGGCTTTATACGAAGCAAGAAGCATTAGAAACAGATGCCAAATTACATCATTAACTCAGATGGCCCTTGACGAAGACGATGCAATTGTTGGAAGGCATCATCACAATTGTCAGCATGTCTGAATGCGTGTTTGATTCAGGAGAACACTTCAATCCCCACGAATGGCTACACTTAAACCATTGTACCATTGCAATGTTGTCCTTTAGAGACAGGTGGGAAACTCATGCAAACGTCAAGCATCATCCCAAGAATTATATATGGCAATCACTGTGAAGTGATTGAACTAATAGTACATATCATCCTTAGGATTCCCATGAAAGAACTCCGATCAAACACGAGGATTGGCACCAAGAGCAGGAGGAGCTATACCACGTGCCATGAATGTTGCCATCAATTGATTTTGGTTGTTCAATTGCAATTGCATAACATCAAGCAATTGCACCAACTGTTGCTTCAAAGTCAAAGGAGGAGATTGTTATTCTACCATGAAGATGAATAAAAAAAAAAGAACAAAAGAAGATAAATTAGAAAAAACTAGAAAGAAAAGGAGATTTAAACAAAAGAAAAGCTAGATTTAAACTAAAATCCTGAAAGGAAAAAACAAAAGAAAGGAAATGGAAAAAGCTAAATCTAAATGATGCAAAGTTAGATCTAAACCAAAGTCCCAAATCTAAACACTCTTCAGGGATAATGAAAGGTACCCCTCACTTCCACTAATATGAGTGCATGGAATATGGAAAGGGAATACAGAAAATGTGCATATTAATTAACCCAAAAACCCTAGCTTATATACAAGAGTGAGTAGTC